>NC_056725.1:1963674279-1963799175 GCF_019279795.1 Protopterus annectens
ATTAGATGCGTAGCCTCAAATTCTCCTTAGTCAGTCTTTCATTGTACATTTTGATCTGGGAGAACTTTTTAATATGTTTTTGGCAATATTTTTAATGGTCTGTAGATAGAGTGCCTAAAACTTTCCCATGACTGTTTGAACCACTGAATTACTACAGACAGCATTGCTAAAATGCAGACAGTGAGCCAATATTGTGTATGGGCCAGGACAAAAGGCATTTTTATATATACCACAAAATAATAACATAAAAAATCTTGACTGTAACACCAGTTTAAAATGAATAAAAGCTGATCCAAAAATGTTAAGCAACATTAACAAATTTTAGATAGGCAGCTAGTTGCAGATGCCACAATTTTGCCATTCTTTAAGAAAGTGTAAAAATGCAGTTGAACATTCTTAGTCATCCACTCTACCAAGAAGTACATTTCACAATATATTTAAAAAATCAAATATAATTTTTTATATATTTAGTTTCCAGTTAATCATTTCCCATGAAATAACTGAGGACCTATTTTGTTCTTCAAAACCATCCATACAGATGTCTAATGCTTGTAAGACACCCTCTCAGTCCCTCAGGCATCACTTCATAACTCCAGTTATCCTACCACTCAGCATAATTTAACTGACACCACTGCAGAAAATGTAAATATCCATCATAAATGTTTTATCCACACACTCACTCACTTGATGAGAAGAGCAAATGAACCTGGGAAAAAAATCCCAGCCAAATAAAAAAAAAATTTACCTCAAGTAAGGAGGTGATGTGTACAGTGCTAGCTTGCTAGTTGGTTTAGACAGAGTAGCAGTCCTCCAATACTCTGGAATTTTGGTTATACACAACCTTATGAAATTTAGCTGGCATATTCAGTGTGACAGATCCATTGTTCTGGGGCAGTTAAAAGTAGCTTACATTGATATCAGCAATCTATTTTTTATCCTGCATTCTTAAAGGAAATCCTTTCTTTATCCCTGACCAGATTCTTCATGTTTTACTTGGATATTTCCAGATAAAAAAAAGTGAATATCTGAGAACTCTGCTAAATAAGATCTGCAGATTCATTTTTTTTATATTCTCTCATCTGGAGTACCAAAGGATTTTTTTAGTCAGGGAATAATACCTACTCAGTAATGAAAAAAATATATTTCTTGTGGCCACTTCAATTTGTCCATTAAGTTTGAATGCTTAATGTCCTCATCTGATGAGTAAATCATCAATTCCCTGCTGCTACTATTTACAAAATGAGTATCATTCTTCATTAATCCAGCTTACCAGCCACAGAATATGTGATTACAGGTCTGTGTAGGATATAATGTTAACATTTTAACTCTGCTTTGCCTTTCTTGATGTTTTTGACAGGCAAAGAGGAGATGCAGACTTCCTTATGAGTCAAATGGTAGAAATGTCTTACAAAAATGTCTAGATTCCATTGCAGTTGTTTTGTGTTTTGAGATAGAAGAGGAATAACACTACCCATTCACTTGTGTAAGTATTGCTCCTGGAAAGGGTACTGTATTTCCTTAGCCTTTTCTTTTCTTTAATGGTGTATTAATTTGTTCACTTCTCTTTCTGTTGTCAGTTCTGATTGATTATTTTTTTGTGCCAGCCCATACCTCTGTGGCCTATCATGGTACTGATGCTTAGTATAGCATACCTGAGTGATGGCATTTGTCCCAGGAGAGCTAACCATATATGGGGCTTAATTATTTCCTATATGCTGTCTGTTTTTGATATTCTTGTCGAACAAACATTGTACCATTAAAAAAACTGACACTTTCTTTTGAAAATGCATATACCTAAGAACCATCCTTAAATGATCAGAATTTTTGCAGGTGAGGAAGGAACAGCTACCACAGACAGAGGAGTTTAGTTACATTGGGGTCCTGTTCCCTGTAAAGGCAGAGGAGAATGGCAGATTCCTCCTCCTCTTCTTAATCTTATTTGTCTTATTATGATTATTCTGTAATGCTAATATTACAGTGCCAGTAGCGCAACAGATAGAAATGTCACCTGTGATGTTTCTTTAGGTTCAGCTCCTACGTGAGCTGCCTGGATTCATTTTCAGTACTGACACTGCAGTGCAGCATAAGGAGTTGATGCACCTCTGAGTTTGCCATTTTTCATATGAGACATTAAACTGATGTCCCATCTCTCTGGGTTGGTGATATATTAGATAGAAGTAAAAGATGCCATAGCACCTATTGAAAAAGAAGGAAGACAGACTTTACAATAAGAGAAAGAAATTGCTATCTAAGAGTAAGAGTGAGTGAGCTCTCCTAAACTGGTAACACTCCCTCCTTAGCTTAAGCAAGCAAATAACACTCCTTGTGAAGTCCTGCATAGCAAACTATGAGTCCAAATTAGCTTCCTCAACAATGGATAACTACAAGGAATTCTATAATTGCATCTGTAACCTAAAAGGAAAGGCCCAGATTTGTGCTGAACTGGTAGTTAATGATACCACATATACTGAGCCTGTGGGCATAGCTAACCTTTGGCAGATGAGTTCTGTGAAAACTTCACTTCCCTGTCCCTGCCACACGTACCCAATGACATCCTTACTACTTGTCCCCTACATTAAATCTCTAAACAGCAGATTGTAAATGCCCTCTGTAAGTCCAAAAACACAGCATCTATGGGACCTGATAACATCCCAGGCTACGTCCTACAAGGGCTCCAACATGAATTAGCAGCGCCATTGGGTACTCTTTTCAATCGCAGTGTAAGCACCTGTTTCATTCCAGCTGAATGGAAAACAACCACTGTTATTCCCTTGCACAAAGGTAGTGCTTCTGCTGACCCCAGGAACTATAGACCTACTGTATTAGCCTGACCAGCCTTATCTGCAAGGCCATAGAGTGAATCATGACAGAACTTATAAACAAAGATACAAGTAACTTCCAATCACTTGACCCCACTTGGATTTGTCAAAGGGAGATCATGCCTGTTAAACCTGGTAGACTTCTTCAAGACAGTCATGAAGGCCCTGGACAAAGGAAAATCTATGCATATTGCCTACCTGGACTTAGCCAAGGCATTTGACACTATCCTCCATTCAGCCATCATTGACAAACTCAGCCAACTAGGCATCAACCCTTATTGTTAAATGAGTTACTAAATGGCTTACTGATAAAACTCATATAATCTAATTAGGGGAATCCACCTCCAATAGCCAACCAATGGTGTATCACATTGATCAGTCCTGGGACCTCTACTGTTTGGAATCTATTTCTCCAAAGTACAAGCAAAAACTAAAGGTCTGTGGCTGACAAAGGTTTTTGATAACTGCAAACTGGGAGTGGTCATAAAATCTCTAAGTGGTGTCAACATCCTACAAGAGGGTCTTACACAAATAAATGACTGGTGCCAAAGTCACGGCCTTAAACTCAATGCAAAATAATGTATCATCATTCCATTCAGTAAAAGCAATGCTCTGCTAACTACCACATCAATAGTAACACCTTAAGTACGCCCTCAGTGGTGAGAGACCTGGGCACACAGGTTGACAGCAAACTTACCTTTGACCACCATGCCTCCACAGTGGTAAGAAGGGCATTCTATATTGCTCATCTCATATGTAAGGGCATTGCCTCCAGAAAGAAAAAAATTATAACCTCCCTGTACTCTTCCCTCATCAGGCCAATAATTGAGTACAACCCCCCTTTTGGTATGTACATTTCCAAGCACTTGGAGAAACCACAAAGTTTCCTCACAAGGAAAATTCAAGATCTTCAGCATCTGTACTATGGAAATTGTCTAAAATCACTGTCATTTTATTCTGTTTCATACAGACTACTCAGAGGTGATCTTTGCCTTGCATATAAGGCAATCTCTGACCCTGTTTTATTGGAACTGCTGCATATCTGTAAGTCAAATGGTACATGGGTTACTTGCTCTAAAGACCTTAACCTGGTATGTGACATTAATAAAACCTGTGGAGGAACACATTTGTCTCCCAGAGATTACCACATCTTTGGAACAGACTACAATTTCATGTCAAACAGAGTACCTCTTTGGTCCTCTTCAAACACAGTCTGGACGGTTGGATGGGTGACCGTAAATTCACCCTGGGGGTTCCACCTGTGTTCCTGTTGGGCAGGGTTAATAGGTGCTGATCATGGAAATAAGGGTAAGAACTTTGCTAGACTTGTAAGGGCCCTAGGGGCATTAGCCTAGTAACTTCCCCTGATCCCATAAGACCAACACATTAAAATAAAAAATAATTAATAAAATACCAAATTATAACATATTGCATCCACTCAGAATTTATAATCAGTTACAATACCATAGTACAAAATAATCACAATATCATCTATTTACTAACTATCCACCCCATCCCTTTACTCCAAAACATTTTATCCTTTCTTTCTATATCATATTCATCCTGTTTTTATTGAACAATAATTTGTTGCACCTGGCTACCTAAATATTCCATATATAAGCAAAATAATCCTATCCACTTTATCCCATTTACCTTTTCTAAGTCCTATGTAGTATCCATATAAAATGATTTGCTTATCAATGTTTCAGTGTAATTACTTTTACACTCCAGGAAACATGTTCTACTCTTTCTTCTTTTTGTAGGTCTGATATAACCTTTCAGATACCTGGAAGTTTATTATTCAATAACATCCAGCAAATTCCCCACATTCAATGGTATATGAGAAGGTTTTTCCTTATTGCAGTGGTACGTGACAATATTTTTTCTTACTGCATTGGTTTTCTTTATTCCCTTGCAATCTACATCACATACTGATATGAGTTTTTAGTTAATTAATAACTTAATAAACTTTGTCTTTCTTCCCAGTTCATAAAAATAATAATGAGACCAGCAATCCAGGCAGCAATCAAATTCTTTAATTCAGGTGCAAAAGCACATACAGGAGTGGAGAAACAGACTGGTTTCGGCTCTAACATTAGTTAGCCTTCCTCAGTGTCACTGCCTGGATTGCTGGTCACGTTATTATTTTTATGCACTGATGGTTTTTGGGACCTGGCAGTAGCTGTACGTGCAGGGTTTTTGTCGCACTTGGAGTTTCTTCCCAGTTCAACCTAATTCTACTTCTTCACATATTGCATTTATGTACCAATAATTCTCATCTTTGTAAAATACATAATGACATCACCTAGCTCTGATCATTTCTCTCTCTCTCTATATATATATATATATATATATATATATATATATATATATATGTACACACTACTTTGAATTTTCTTAGAAAAATTCTCTTTATTTGACTTATTATTGCATCAGGTGAAATTACATTTACCTGTAAATTTCCTCTCTGGTACACACACATATATATATATATATATATATATATATATATATATATATATATCTTTAAGTGTGCATATTCACAAAAAATTCTATTGAACTCATAATTTCATTTTGCTCTTTAGCAATATTACCACCCTTATCTTGAAAATTAATTAGCATGCTCTCATTTTGTATGCGTACTTAAAAAGAGTTATCATTTCTTCATCTAACTATGTATTTTGTCACATTAATCTAGCCCATAAACATTTCTAACACCTTCAAACATCATTCAAAGCAACTTTTCCTCCTACATTCATGCTAATTTTATTTCTACCTATGTATGCAAATTTGTATGCTTTTATAAAATAAACAATCCATCTTTCTGCCCAATGTTTATAAAACTCTTTATTTATACATGCTTTTTAATTAGTACCTGCCTTTTTGCCCTTAACATTTGCAGATTTGAACAGCTACATATCAACCTCTTTTCCACTTTTCCCTATTTAATAGAACTTTGCATTTGAATAAAGACAGACCAAACTGCTAAATGATCACGCACACACGCACACACGCACACACGCACACACACACACACACACACACACACACGCACACACGCACACACACAAAATCCTACTTCTGCTAATCCTTCTGAGGAAATAATATGATCAGTTTCAGTCTTTAAACTGTCTCTAACATAAACACATTGATTACTGCATCCTACTTTTAACTTAAAATTATGAAAACAGCCCAAACATATAGTAATTTCTTTAATTTTCTTCTTTTTTCAATCTTAAATCACTACAAATAATTTCCATAATAAAGTCATATTCACATTTAAACATTATTGAACAATTGAAAAAACTGTATTTTGCAATGAGTATGCATATGTTATAACAAGTCTTTCCACCTATTCTTTAATGACACAGTCAGATATTATTAAAGTACCTGGATACACAATCCTGAAATAAATATAAGTAGATTTATATAGCATCAAAAATTCCTTAACACAGCTCCTTTCTCATGGGGCATACCATCCCCCCATAAATATACTACTTTTTCAAACCTGTATCTAGTAAATGTATTATATCAAACCTTAACTGCTTATATCATAGTATAAAAGCTATTCTTCTACTTTCCATTTGTTTATACTATTCACATTAAGAGAAGGATAAGGGAAAGTTATCATTTATCTTTTTGTATCATTTAGGATTCCAAGAATTTTTTCCTTTCTCTAGCTCTGTTAACTTTTGCGACATCTTTCATTTTACTTGCATCTTTAGTTTGTCATTATCTTTACTTCATTCAGTACATTTTTCCCTACCATTATCCATTTACTTTCATTTACTTCTTGCTTAGTAGATGCATCGTCATCAGCTCTCTCACTCCCCTCATCTGGACATACCATAAATTCTATGCTAACAATTCCTGTAGGTGAAATATCTTACTCCTTCTCTGTATCGCCAACACCATATTTTTCTTTTGCAGAATTACACCACCAGCACTCATCAAAATTGCATTAAATGCAATATGGTTTGCAGCACTCAGCATTCTGAACCCGACCACACAAATTACATTTCTGCTTTGTACATTCATTTATTAATTCATCTTCTGCTACACAAATGTAACACATTTTGGGATGCCCTTAATAGTGTACAGTCCTCTTAATGCCATTAATCTATATTATGCATTACATATGTTGCATAATATAGAAGATTATGATCAGATCACTGATCGTAATGAGCATTTCATATGTTTGAGACATGGATGCCAATAAATTCTCCTCAAGAGCAATGCTCAAGTGGTGAATCTTGGAATCCATATTGAGAAGATATAATTCTTCATTACGACTGGAGATCCGATCATAACTCTGCATGCACTACAAATAATTATTTTGTCAGTGTACTATTAGTCAAAAATTAGATTAAAAATGATGTACTGTTCTGGATTTAAAAGCTGGTAAAGCAATGGGAAAGTGGTTGACTTCCTTATGCATTCCCCATCTAAGGGAAGCAGTTTAATTCAAAATGTGTATGTCCTTTAGCAGACAGCAGGCAGAAACAGGAGTTAAAACAAAACCATTTCACACCCAGCTGCTGCTATTTACTGGTCATTGCATCTGTGTTTAGTCCAGATATGTTGTTAGCAGCACACAGGGGATGTTTAACAATTGTGAAGCACACCTCTAAGCATTGTTAAAGTCAGGTCTTGCACTATAGCAGCACTGAAGCAAGACATAGTTTAGGATATAATTAAGCACTGAACCAGGATATAATTTAGGGTGCTGCGTGCACTGCATTATTTTAGTTCGCTATCAGTCAGGCTCACTCTGCTCCCCTACCCCAATTCTCACCCACACCCTCTTACTCTGCATTTATACTTCCATAGCACCACCCACATATTCCTGAATCCTATACCATCACACCCCTCCAAAAGAAAAACAATCAGTAGAATGCTCCCAAGAGTAACATCCACTATTGTTCACCACCCGAGACTCTCTTTCAAACTGTCTTAATCCTTATCCTCTATAACTATCAAATTACATCTCTACAACCAACCCAATGCCCTCCTAACATTTTCTGATCCTAATTTACAACAAAGATAAAACCCAAGTTAAATAAGATGCTCCTAACTCAGATTATTTTACTATTCCTCCTCACACTACTAGCCTTCATCACCAATTATCAAATCCACCTCCTTCAAATACTTAGGACATCAACCAGTCCTCACAAAGATTCTCAACATCTACCCAGCCTGCCTTTTTCCATAACACCCTATCTCTACAAACAAATCATATCTGATTTATTTAACTTTAAATATCTTAAAACTAAGTATCTAAATTTACAATTAGATACCGTACCAAGACCAATATATAACTGGCCACACTCTTCTTTCTGTAAAATATCAGTTCAAAAATTAGCAGAGAATTTCACTCCCACCTTGGTCCCGCTGCTCATCACCTCCAGTCCCAGAATAAACCAGTCACTTAATACATCTCAGCAAAAATCAAAACCCAAACTCACCTTACTAAATATCAACCTAGGAAGTATGTGCAATAAAATCCATGACATACATGACTACCTTGCCACATACTCTCCTGATGTAGTCATAGCTACTGAAACCTGATAAAAAAAAAAAAACGATAATGAGACCCCCCCCAGGATACAATATTCTCAGGCATGACAGACAAAATAAGTGTGCAGTTGGTGTAACAATCATCTATAGAAATTCCCTAACCATCACCTTACTTCCATTGGAAATACCCAAATTTAATAATGTTGAACTTCTAATAACACTCCTAAAACTTCAACAATAGGAAAACGTTTAACAGTAATTTTTATACCACCAGGGAACAACATTGATACTGCTGAATGCATCCTGTATTAGATATCCCAACAAATTAACTATGAAACTATAATACCTGGAGACTTAAATATAGACTGTCAACTCATAAATTCCACTACCCCTAATGAATCAATAAACTTGTTGAACTTCAGACAATTAATAACCACACCTACTAGAATCAATAAAACATCTGGGAGACACTCAAAATTAGACAGGATTCTTGCAAAGTAGATAAACTGACAAAAGTAGGTTGCCTCTCAGATAGATAAGTGACCACATACCTACATATGTCATCACCATAAATTAGATAAACATATCTATAAAAAATACAAAATACAACTAATTTCATCAAAGATATTTTCAATGAAACACTAAAAATAATATGAATAGAATCTTCTTAGAACAATGGTGCTAGATACTGCTGTTAAATACTTTAATAACATTTTCTTACAGATCTTAAATAATCTAGCACCAGTACATAATAAGAGTAAAGTCCAACCCTGCATAATGGCTGACAAAAGAAACAAAAAAAAAACTCATGACAAAAAGGGATAAAGCCTGAAAAAAATGGTGTAAAAATAGAACTCAAAATGCCTTCCACCAATTTAGATATATTAGGAAACCGTACAAAGCTCCATGTCAAGCAGGATAAGCAATGATACTATACCAACCAACAAGACAAACATAAAATCAATCCAACAATGTAATTTGCCCTGACAAGACCACCACTCTCTCTCCAAAAACAGACAATACAACAGACTCTATCCACACATAGTTTAATTCCTACTTTATACAACAAATATTATGTCTCTTAGACACTAGTACATTTGTCCTTCTCTCTCTAACCCTGTCCAATCAAAACCACCCACAGCTCTTGAGTTTTAGTCAAGTACCTACCTTGCTCATATGGAAGCTGATCCTAAACAAAAAAATACTTCCATAGCTGTAGACTAACAAGCATCAGACTACCTAAAAATGAATGTAGAAGTAATAGCCTTCTCTGTGTCCATACTAATTAATAGGTCTACAGCAGAAAGATACATCCTATCATTGTGAAAAAATCCTATATCATACCACAGCACAAATCAGCACATGTACAGGGTTTAATTACTACAGACCAATAACAATTCTTCCCCCCTCTCCAAAATATTAGAGAAATGCATATACAGCTGATGCAATACCCAACCTCAAATAACCTGCTCTCAGAAATACAACATGACTTTAGACCCCAGCACAGCACCATTTCTGCTCTACTACACTTTGCCAATATAATAAACCACCATAGAAACAATGGTCTGCTTGCATCCACCATGTTCTTAGACTTGTCAAAGACATTTGCTACTGTCTCACAACAGCAACTACACATTCACTCTCTTCAATTGGACTTTCATAATACTCCTTGCTGTAGTTTCTTAGTTACCTGTCTGGAAGACAACAAGCTGTTAAATGTCAACAAACCTACTCATCATTTCAACCACTTACTACAGGTGTCCCTCAGGGCTCTATTCTGGGTCCTCTCCTATTTAATATATATATATTAATGACCTCCTACCTTCACTCACCATGCTAGTTTAGTTCAGTATGCAGACGATTCAACATTAATATGTGTTGCCTCAACAGTAACTAAGCTCCAAGACATTAAACAAAAATCTTTCTCCTCTGTAGAAACCTGGCTCAAAGAATCAAACCTCCTACTCAACCCCAAGAAAACTAAGTTAATGTTTTTTAGCTCAAAAAGTTTTCAAAACCAAAGGCAATTTTTACCATAAAGTCAACAAATAATACTGCCTTTGAAAGTGTAACTCATAGCAAACTTCTAGTTTTTATAATAGATGACAATTTCAAATATGACTAGCATATACTGCAGACCATTAAATCTATACACCAGAAACTAGGTTCCTTTATATGGTCAATGGATTCCTTCCAAAAAAAAAAAAAAAACACCTTCTTATTGCCAACTCTCTTATATGCTAATGCCACTCCTATCTTAACAAACTTAAATGATACTCAAATAAAGAAACTTTCCTCCTGCTACAATAAAACATATAGATTTGCCAACAGTCACCCTCATAGTATCCACCATTGTCATAGCTTAAAGCAATTAAAATGGATTGAAGTACACAATTACCTAACATATTCAAAACTAACTATAGCACACAAACTCATTCATCATCCAGAAAAATGCCCTGTACTACATAACTTATTACTGACCTACCGTCCAACAAGGGACCTCCGCTCTAGTAACAAATTCTTATTACTTACAAATAAGTCAAATAATGTTGCAGGAGACTCGTTCTACTCCCAATGCATTGCTAGACTCTGGAATAGTATCCACACACAACTAAAACTCAATAGTTTTAAACCACTGCTTAAACAAAATCTAAACCAATCCTGGTCCTCCACATGGTCATCTCAAGTTTTAGACTTTTTGTTCACCATATGATTCTTTCCAAGTACTCTCCTTAAATCGAATGCATACAATCTCTCACTGAAATGAGAAATTTTTTTATACATAACTGCTGCCTGTACAATCCACTACATTGCACTTGGGCTTGGTTTTTAGTAACTTCCACCTCTGTAAATCATAGCATGTATAAATGTTACTGTTTGTGCATAAATGTAAACAGAAATGTAACTACTAACTGTAACTGTGTTTAACTGGAACTTGGTATAATGCAATGTAAGCAAATGCACCTTTTCTCCCAGGGCCTCCCCTGAAAGGGGTATTACCCAGTCAGACTTTCCTGGTAAACATAGACAAATAAATAATCAATAAATGTAATCCAGACTTCCCAGATGTCACTCCAAATCTTTATTTGATCATGCATTTTATCCATTAAATGTACTAACTGCTATTTTGACACAGAAGAGTCAGTTACATATTTTTATTTTAAATCATCACATCTAAAACAAACAGTTCATTTTTTGTTCAAAATTTGAGACTGATCAGTGCATGAAGTCATTCCACAGATAATCCTGCTTTCCTTATTCAGTCATACAAATAGTTCAAGTACATGAACTAAACTCTCAAAACTCACATTGCAAAAATGATCCTTCTCAAAGTAATTAGTGTTGTCTGAATTATTGAAACACAACAATTCAATTTATCTGATACATATACGAATGTTTGATACTTCCTCTCTGCTCATCTTCCTTTTCTTGTATGTTACCTTGTATGTTAGATCCTCTTTGATCAACTGCACATCCTCTGTTGACAATGAAGTGACATCTATAACCTCATCTACTCAGCAGGTTGTGGCCACGGCACTGCAGCATCATATTTCAGGTAACACTCCTCAATTAGTGTGCACAAAATTGGAGTCTCCAATCCATCTTCCTTGAGTATGTTAACTATGAGGCAAACATTCATCACTTCGGTATGTAACTCTCCCTCTGGTAAGTCTGATAACAGTTTTCCACCAACACCTTGAACATTCTAAACATTTTGCTCACACCAACACATTTCTTTAGTTCACAACACACAACACTCTCCTCCTCCTTCATAGTTCTCTTTCCTGTCACTAGTCTTCACCCCATAAACCAGAAAAGAGGAGGGGAACTTCCCCAGTACCCTGGCCAAATATCCCCTTTAGTCAGTGTGAGTACCACCATGGGTCTCCCTCAAAAGATTTCACTGGCCTAATGGGATTAACTCCATCAACAAAGTGTGAATAAATAAATTAATAATAATAATATTAATAAGGTACAATTAAAATATGCATGCATTTCTCATGCATACTCCACCTTTGATTTCACTGGCAGTTATACCCATAATTACTTCCTATTGGTTTATGTGACTCCACCCCCACTTACCCTCTTTCTCTCATAACTCTTACTCTACTCTCCCTCTCTTACTTTACTCTCCCTCGACTCACTTCTATATCATATTATTCCAGGGTGTTCTCCCAAATGCTACTGAGTTTTATATTTGTTAATTATGCATTCTTTTTGTGATCATTAACCTTTTAAGAAGGATGTTTTCGGTGACTTCTAATCTGCCTTTTCATTTTCTTGCTATCAAGCTTTTAACTTCTTGTCTGATCACCCTTTGGGATTACTTTTTGGTTTTACTTCAGCATTATCTTTCTTCCCCATTTCCTGTGTGCAACCATGTCATCTCTTCTCAAACATCCTCTGCTATTGCCCAAAGCCTTTCAAGGAACTTGCTCAGCCAAAACATGTTTCATTCCTATTGTCTCCCTTCCACAGCTCTAGTACGCAGTATTCACTGTTCTCCTTTCTTTCTCTAGTCATCTGGTTCATAGGTTCATAGGTTCATACTAGGCTATCTGCCCTAGGGCATTTATAAGCCTAGCCAGAATGTGTTTGGCTTTCGCCACCCATTTTAAATTAATTTTGCTATGCCCTTTTCCGAGGTTAGCATACTGTGCCTCTGTCTAACAGTGACACAGAAGTGATACCTGGGTTAAACCTACGATCTCCCATCCACTCATCAAGATTCCTCTTGAAGAGGGTCAATGAGGGACTCTGCCTAACCTGGACTGGGATTTCATTCCAGAGTGAAGGGAGCCTCTGGGTTATGAATCTGTCCCTCCAGCATGTCCTATTTATTTCAGTGCTGAGGTTCAAGTCTCTCGAGTGCATAGCTCGATGGGATTTGGATTTTCTGAGGTGCAGCATGTCCATTAATTCCGGGTTGGACATGGCTTTATACGTCAGGCACAGATCGCCCCTGAACAGGTGGTATGCCACTGAGTAGAGCTGGAGTTTCTTTAACCGGGCAGCATATGGCATCTGTTTGAGCCCTTTGATCCTCTTGGTGAGGTACTTTTGGGGTCTTTCCAGTTGCTGCAGGTGTCTGGTAAGGTACATCCCAAAGGGGCATTGTACTCAATTATGGGCCTGATGAGGGATGAGTAAAGAGGAACGATGACCTCCCCTGATCTAGATGTGAATCCCTTCATGATTAGGTGGGCTATATAAAATGTTTTTCTAACCACTTTGGCCACGTGGTTGTCAAATGAGAGACTGCTATCAACTTGGGTCCCCAGGTCCCTAATTACTTCTTTTGTACTTAATGGATTACCACCTATGTGGTAATTTGTGGGCACTTTGTTTTTGCCAAAGGGACGACTATACACTTTTTGGCATTTAGCTTGAGGCCATGGCTCTGGCACCAGTTGTCTGTTTCTATGAGGCCCTTTTGGAGGATGCTTGTGTCGGCTGGAGAGTCTATTATGGTGCCCAGTTTGCAGTCATCTGCGAACTTGGTCAGCCACAGTCCTTCCGTGTTGGCCTGTACCTCCGAGAAATATATACTGAACAAGAGAGGTCCCAGGTCTGAGCCTTGTGGGATGCCACTTGTAACTGGTTTGGAGTCTGACATGGCTCCAGAAATTCTAACCTTGTGGGTTCTGTCCTTGAGCCAGTTTGCAACCCATCTAGTGATATAGGGGTTTATATTTAAGCTGGTGAGCTTATCTATAATGCCCGAGTGGGGTATTGTATCGAAGGCTTTTGCGAGGTCCAGGTAGGCTGTGTGGACCACCTTCCCCTCATCAATAGCCTTGGTGACTGTTTCAAAGAAATCAACCAGGTTTAAGAGGCAGGATCTGCCCTTAACAAAGCCGAACTGGGTAGGATCCAGTGTTTGTAGGTCCCCAATATCTTTATTTATGAGGTCCATGATGATCCTTTCCATAGCTTTGCAGACCAAGCTAGTCAGGCTTATGGGGCGATAGTTTCCAGGATCCGTTGAGGCACCACCTTTGTGGAGAGGGACCACTGTCGCTGCACGCCACTCTTTGGGTACATATCCTGTAGTAAGGCTGAGATTGAACAGTAGTTTTATGTTTGGGTTTAGCTCTTCTTGGAGTTCATGTAGGGCAGCCGGGACACCGTCTGGTCCCATTGATGCTGTGTTTTTTGCTTTGGAGAGGGCAGCTCTTACCTGAGCATCTGAGATGTCAGGGGGGCAGCACTCTGCTGGGATAGATATTTGCCCTTTTGGTGGGGGGGGGGTTTGCACTGAACCTGTCAGCTAGGATGTTGGCAATGTCTGTGTGTTTGGTGTATTTTTTGTCATTTTGGACTAATTCTGAGCATATCTGGGAATTCCCACCCAGATTCCTAACATAACTAAAGAAAGCCTTGTGATTATCCTTATTGTCCTGTGCAATTTTTCTCTCAAAGCTGGCCTTAGACGACTTTATGAGTGCCCGTAGTTTTTTGCTAATACTGATCAGAGATGCCTTCCCTTTTTGGGATTTTGCTCTATAATTTAGTAGCTTCCTCCTTCTATTGTATAGTTTGTTTATGGCTGGGGTCTACCAGACAGGACGACTGCCTTTGGAGGATTGGGTCTTGGTTTTATTTGGGATTGCATGATCCATGCATTCCTGAAGGTGTTCATAGAATGTCTTTATAAAGGATTCTGCGGTCTGGGCCGTATTTTCCATAGGCCCGGGGGCTTTGAAGGATTGAGGAGTGTGAAATTTGCTTTAGAGAAGTTTTTCACTGTGGTTTTCTGGGCAGGAGGTGGGGTCGGGATGTGAATATCCAGTGAGATTAGTTTATGGTCTGATCTTACCAGTGAGGGATACACTTCTGGTCTGGAGCATAGAGTCCCCATGTTGGTGATGATCAGGTCCAGTATGTTTTCCCCTCTTGTGGGAGTGGTAACAAGTTGTTCCATAGCATTTGAGTTTATAAATTCTAGCAACCTTTGGGCTAGGGTGTTGGAGCTAGAGTAATGCTCCCAGTCTATGTTTGGGTAGTTGAAGTCGCCCAATATAATGGTGTTTGGAGAGACCTTCATATTTTCCAGTGTTCTCAGGAAGGCCGAGTGGGGTTCCTGGGTTTGGGAGGGTGGTCTGTAGCAGGCTATAAACTGGAAGCCAGTTTTACCCACTGTTAGTTGCACATGGATAGTCTCTGATGCTTCGTGCTTTGCCACCAACCTGGAGGTGTGGGTATCTTTGACGAATATTGATACTCCCCCTCCTTTTGTGGTTCGGTCCAAGTTTTGGGGCCGAAAAGCATGGGCGTTTTTTTCTGGCTATACTGCTCAGACAAGCTCCACGTGGGTTTACAGAGTGGTCCTAGCAGCAAGGAACTCAAAAAAGCGACTACCTTCTGGATTTAAGTATCTTTGCTTTTTTTCACTTGAAATAGCTTCTGTAGCTTACCTTGAACTAGCCTGAACTGTTTTTTAACTGATTGCTGAATTATTTTAAAATCTGCACTTAAAGTTACATTTTAGTTGAATTTGATCAAAAGTTTGCTTGTTTGTTTGTTTAATTTAACTGTGGAGGCTGCCCACTAAAGTGTGCTAGCCTGTGTAACTAATTTATCACTGTATCTGCATTTTCTGTGTGTTTCTACCAAAAACAAAAATAATCCTTGTTTTCCCGCCTTCCTCGACTAGTTTAGACCAGTTTACAGGCATTGCTGTATTCTGGGCTGTGGTGTAGTTCCTGTGTTGTCCGTTACCTTACTTGGATAGAAGGAAGTTTCTTTGCTCACCAGTGGGAGTGGGGAGCGTTGAGCAGCCTACCTGTCCTTGGGGTAAGTGACCTCAGCACAAGAAGCTGTAGTAATTGGTTGTTTGGGACCATTTCTAGCTCTTTTGTAGTTCACTGTTTAAAATCCGCCTCTGGGCGTTTTTTTCTGGCTATACTGCTCAGATAAGCTCCACATGGGTTTACAGAGTGGTCCTAGCAGCAAGGAACTCAAAAAAGTGACTACCTTCTGGATTTAAGTATCTTTGCTTTTTTTTCACTTGAAATAGCTTCTGTAGCTTACCTTGAACTAGCCTGAACTGTTTTTAACTGATTGCTGCATTATTTTAAAATCTGCACTTAAAGTTACATTTTAGTCGAATTTGATCGAAAGTTTGCGTGTTTGTTTGTTTAATTTAACTGTGGAGGCTGCCCACTAAAGTGTGCTAGCCTGTGTAACTAATTTATCACTGTCTCTGCATTTTGTGCGTTTCTACCAAAAAAACAAAAAAATAATCCTTGTTTTCCCGCCTTCCTTGACTAGTTTAGACCAGTTTACAGGCATTGCTGTATTCTGGGCTGTGGTGTAGTTCCTGTGCTATCCATTACCTTACTTGGATAGAAGGAAGTTTCTTTGCTCACCAGTGGGAGTGGGGAGCCTTGAGCAGCCTACCTGTCCTTGGGGGAAGTGACCTCAGCACAAGAAGCTGTAGTAATTGGTTGTTTGGGACCATTTCCAGCGCTTTTGTAGTTCACTGTTTAAAATCCGCGTTTGCACGGCTTTGCGCGGTCGTACGCATAGCGCAGAACCGGTTAAACAAGGTTAAACTTTTTCTGGCTCCGCCAAGTCTGCTCTTCAAATTTTCCCTTAAGGAAGCTCTACTCTTAGTATAACCAGACTACTCACTGTATTATAAGCCTAGCACTTGTTCTCAATACTTCTCTACTAAGTAAGCACTCTCGTACTAAGTAAAGCACTACATCTACTTACCACCCCTGTGAATACTCACTTCCCTTAAAGGTATACCATTCCCTTATACTGTTCTAGCATGTCGAGTGGTAGATTACTGGAGTCGTCTCCAGTTCAGTTGGTCAATCTGGGCATCTTGAGACAATGCTACAATTGTCTCATGTACACAGACAACCCTCTCCTCTTCCCAACAAACACAAATACATGTGAGAGATGCAACTATATAGCCAAACTGGAGGCTGAACTCTCTCAACCCAGGGCTGGCATGACCAGACAGGAGGAGATGGCAACCACACACACAACAATCCCAGTCCCACATAGACCTACCACAACTGCAAACCAAACACATAAAAACACAAAGACATACTCGGAGGCTCTAATAAAAACTTACCAAAACAACAGAGGCTCCCAAAGCAGATATCCAAAAATCCACCACCTCAAAACAAAACACATGCAACACATACTTCAATAAATCAGTGTGTCGACCAATCGCAGCCCTTAAGGCCAAACACCTTGCCTGATACACTAGTAATATGTGACTCCATAGTCAGACACACTGATGTCCCACTGACCAGGCTGAACAAGGAGAAGGTGACTGTGAGCTGTCTATTGGGGGCTAGGATCCGCCACATAACACACACACTCAGGTCACTCCAAAGCAAGTACAAATATGACTCCGTCATTGTCCATGCTGGTGTGAATGACCTGAGACGTACCTCCCTGGACTACATGAAAAGAGGCATAGAGGGGCTCTCCGATTATGTAGCCCAGGTTGGTATGACCCTGACCCTGAGCAGCATCTTGCCCTCACCAAGAATGATACCACAATACAAAGACAAGATGATCAGCTTTAACAATTGGCTCGAGTACTGGTGTCATTCTAAGGGGATCCAATGTCTGTCTGCCTAGGATGATATGTTGGACAAGCCACGCTGCTTTGCAAGGGATGGCTTACACCTGTCACCACTGGGCTTTCGGATATTGGCTAAGGCTCTTGCCACCCCCATAGGGCCTTTTTTAGGCAAGGCTCAAAAGACAAACCCACCTCCTTAGAAAACAAAAATGGAAAAAAAACTAAGGGTAATGCTGCTCAACGCCAGAAGTCTAAATCTCAAGATGCAGGCACTTGATGCACTCCTCAGCATGGAGAACATCGACGGCTGTGCAGTAACTGAAACCTGGTTCAAGGCTCCTGAGAGCACCCCAGTGCTACCAGGCTATACCTCTTATCATGCTTTTCGGCCCCAAAACCCGGGCCGAACCACAAAGGGAGGGGGAGTGTCCATATTCATAAAGGACACCCACACCTCCAGGTTAGTAGCAACACATGAAACATCAGAGACCATACAGGTGCAACTAACCATAGGCAAAACTGCTATACAACTGGTAGCATGTTACAGACCACCCTCCCAATCTCAAGAACCCCACTCAGCCTTCCTGAAGACATTAGAGGATATGAATGTATCACAAAATACCATCATACTGGGAGACTTCAACTACCCAAACATAGATTGGGTACATTATTCTAGCCCTAATACCCTAGCCCAAAGGTTCCTGGAATTCATAAATTCAAATGCACTGGAACAACTAGTCACCTCTCCCACTAGGGAGATAATATACTAGACCTGATCATCACAAACATGGGGACAAAATGCTCCACACCGGAAGTATACCCCTCACTAGTGAGATCTGACCACAAACTAATCACTCTGGATATACATATCCCACCTCCACCCCCAGCACAAAAGACCACAGTGAAAAACTTCTCAAAAGCAGACTTCACTCTTCTTAAGACTGAGATGGTATCCTTTAAGCCCACTGTGCCAGTGGATACCACATCCCACAATGCCGAATCCTTCACAAATGCTTTCTATGGACATCTCCAAGAATGTATGGATCATGCAATCCCAAACAAATCCAAGTCCCTCTCCACCAAATGTAAGCATCCTGACTGGTGGACCTCAGCCATAAACAAATTGTATAACAAAAGAAGGAAGCTACTGCACGTCAGAGCAAAATCCCATGAAGGGAAGACATCTCTGATCAACATTAGCAGAAAACTACGTTCTCTCATAAAAACATCCAAGGCAAACTTTGAGAGAAAAATCGCTAAGGACACTAAAGATAACCACAAAGCCTTCTTTAGCTATGTTAAAAACCTGGGTGGAAACCCTCAGATATGCTCAGAGTTGGTTCACAACAACAAAAAATACACTGAATCCACAGATATTGCTAAAATTCTGGCTGACAGGTTCAGTGCAAATTTCTCGCCTCCTTCACCCCCAAAAGAAGAAATACTTTTCCCAGCTGAATGTAATCTCCCTGTCATCTTAGATGTCCAAGTGAGAACTGCCCTAAACAAAGCAAAAAACACAGCATCAATGGGACCTGACGGTATCCCAGGGTGCGTGTTACGTGAACTCCAAGAGGAGCTAAACCCACACATAAAAATGCTATTTAACCTTAGCCTTACTTTGGGATATGTACCTGAACACTGGCGTACAGCAACAGTGGTCCCACTCCACAAGGGGGGTGCCTCTACAGACCCTGGAAACTACCGCCCCATAAGCTTAACTAGCCTGGTCTGCAAAGCTATGGAAAGAATCATTATGGAACTCATAAATAGAGACATAGGGGGACTTACAGACACTTGACCCCACCCAGTTCGGCTTTGTAAAGGGCAGATCCTGCCTTTTAAACCTGGTTGACTTTTTCGAAACAGTCAATAGAGCCATTGATGAGGGCAAAGCAGTCCATACAGCATACCTGGACTTGGCTAAGGCCTTCGACACAATACCCCACTCAGGCATCATAGATAAGCTAAACAGCTTAAAAGTAAACCCTTATGTCACTAGATGGGTTGCAAACTGGCTAAAGGACAGAACCCATAAAGTTAAAATCGCTGGAGCAATGTCAGACTCAAAGCCAGTCACAAGTGGTGTCCCACAGGGATCTGTCCTGGGACCCCTCTTGTTCGGCATTTATTTCTCAGATGTTAAAGCAAACATGGGAGGGCTGTGGCTGACAAAGTTCGCAGATGACTGCAAACTAGGCGCCATAGTCGATACACCAGCAGACACACACATCCTACAAAAAGGCCTCACTGAAACGGACAACTGGTGCCTAGTCACGGCCTTAAACTAAATGCCAAAAAATGTATAGTCATCCCTTTTGGAAAAAACAAAGTACCCACAAATTATCAACATAGACAGCAACCCACTGAGTACGGAAAAGGTAATCAGAGACCTAGGGACCCAAGTAGACAGCGACCTCTCATTTGACACCCACGTTGCCAAAGTTGTTAGAAGAACATTCTACCTTGCACACCTCATCATGAAGGGATTCACATCCAGATCCAAGGATGTCATTGTACCCCTATATTCCTCCCTCATCAGACCCATGATTGAGTACAATGCCCCATTTGGTATGTACCTCACCCGGCACTTGCAACAGCTGGAGAGACCACAAAAGTACCTCACCAAAAGGATCAAGGGTCTCCAACATATGTCTTATTCGGCCAGACTAAAGAAACTTCAGCTCTATTCAGTAGCATACCGCCTGCTCAGAGGTGATCTCTGCCTGACGTACAAAGCCATGTCCAATCAGGATCTGATGGACATGCTCCATCTCAAAAAATTCAACTCCATCAGGACCACAAGAGCTAAAGACTTAAACCTCGGCACAAGTATGAATAGGACATGCTGGAGGGATAGATTCATAACCCAGAGGCTTCCCATGCTTTGGAACAGGATTCCAGTTCGTATTAGGCAGAGCCCCTCACTGACTCTCTTCAAGAGAAATCTTGATGAGTGGATGGGAGATCGAAAGTTTACCCCAGGGGTCACATCTGTGTCACTGCTAGACAGGGGCACAGTAAACTAATTCTATTATATAAGGGGACCTTCATTGTGTCACTACTAGACAGAGGCACAGTATTCTAGATTTATTCTGTACATTTTTGTACCATTTCCTGGGGTGGCAAAAGCCACATCACTATGGCTAGGCTTACAAATGCCCCAGGGCAGATAGCCTAGTACTATACTATGAAACTATGAAACTATGGTATGAGGTATAACCTGGTAGTGCTGGGGTGCTCTCGGGAGCCTTGAACCAGGTTTGGCCATTAGGGACCATCTGTGGGGGATCTATAGGTGTGGGTTTTCCATTTCTTGGGCCTATTTGGCCTCTTCTTCCACTTTTATAACTTTCTTCCATGTCTTGTACACCATCAAGCCTTCTTTCCTCCATTTTCTCTGAAGCTCCTTTCTCAAATCTTCATAGCTGCTTCTGTACATCCATGTTTATCCTTCACTATCTTTTCTATAAGATATTGTAAATTTGTTCCTCATTCTTTCATTTCCATGCTCTTGTTTTCTTCCTATGTGTAAACAATGGGACAAAGGGGTTATGGATGGACAGATGGATGGATGAATTTTTATCAAGCATTCCTTAATGTCATTTAGCTCCAGTATTTGCACTGACATGTGTAAACTCTATTGTCATTTTCTTTATTGCTTTGAACCTATATTACCAGTTTTCTGTTTTCAGTACTAGATAATTTTATTATGTTATGCCCCAGTCTTTCTACTTTGATTTTTTTTGTGCTTATTTTATTTACTACTTGGTAACCAGGTAGGGGGGATGGTCAGAAAACCATTTTCATATCTGACACAGAAGTACAGAAACAAAAGCAAGCATCATGAATAATCAAGAACTACTAAATACATAAGAACAATGGCAAAATGCAAAAGTAGTTTCAATTTTTTTAATGATCTTGGAAGACACGTGTGCTTGTTGCAGATCCTTATCCTTACTACAGAGTCTAATGTACTGAACACAAAAACATTTCCGAGACAAAGTTAACAGTAAAAGTAAAGTTGTTTATAATATTTACAGTATACACAGAATGTCCTTTTTGAATTTCAACATTTCGGGAAACAAACAGGAAAACATTTAGTATAACAAACAATGAGAAACACTCATGCTGGAGGTAACACACTGCTAGAATTCAACATTTCACAGTGACTGTCTTGTTGGAGGTAAAATGCTGTTTGATAGAAAATATTGAGGTTAACCATTGTCCCTAAAGCACTTAACATGCCATTTCTCTGTGGCAGGTGTTCAGACAAGGCCATTCTGAACTCAGTGGGAGATTCCATACCCCCGTAATTCAGGTGGAAGTCTGTTCCATAATGCTGGGCCTCTTGAGGAGAAGGTATATTCTCCAGTAGGATATCATATGGAAGTCTGCTTAATATGATAGCTTTCTCTTGGGTACTTCTTAGGGAGTAAACCTATTATTGGGTAGTAGTTTCCATCTCAGTGGTATGTATTAGCCTCTGTTTAGCATTTTGCGAATAAGAGTTCTTAAGAGATAATCTGACTTTTTGTTGGCTGGAAGCCATTTTAGATGTTGTAGGAGGTTACAATGTTGGCAAGGAGGGCAAAATAGCACATTTTTTTCTGTGGTCTTTGGGAATTTTGTTCTGAGTGTATGGTAATCGGAGAAAAACATATTCCATTTCAAGGAGATCATTTTGGCTAGGGAAAAGTGGGATGAGGGGGAGAGTAAATGAAAGATTCTATACCAGCGGTTAAGCTGAGATAGTATTGTTTCCATTATTTTGTCTGTAAGATTTTTCTACCACATATGATTATCCTACTGTTTCTTTCATCCCACAAAGGCACTTCTGATTCCACACTCCATGTTTCCATATCCTCTCATTAGCTTCCTGTTATGCTTTTCACCACTTTCATACAGCTAATTATTTCCTTATCACTGCTTCCTTCCACTTCTATCATTTATTAATTCGCAATTATATTAACTGCTAGTGAATATGTTAGAATATGTGTAATTTACTCTGTGGCTAGTCATCTGGTAATTTTTTATCAGTTCTTAACTATTCTTCATCCTTTCCATATCGCCACACATTTTTCTTGCATCCCTTTGAACTGCATTCATTCTCTCCTGCCAGGGTCTATTGGAAGATCCTTAGGAATATACACTATCAATGGATTCAACATTAGTTTTATCATGTTTCTGTGCTGTTATTGTATATGCCTTTGCCAAGGCATGGCTCAATGACAAAACTACAACTAAGAAACAAGCATAACTGGAACTACAAAATAAATCTAAAAAAACATATTAAACAGGAAAAAATAATTACTATAGCAGTATCTAATCAGAAAATCAAAGAAACCCCACAAATATTCTGGGCTGCCACCAAAAAATTCTATAGCCAGGATAAACTAGTACTCTCTCCTCAATACTCACCAATACTAAAGACAATATAGCCTCACAATTTAACATATATTTCACTGAATCCATACAAGCCCTCACAAACAATAATTGTTCTTCCCTTACCCAGACTCACACAGTACCCATGCTTGATCCCAATAACTTCTCTTTTCAACCTGTCCCAATAAACACCATTAGTTAAATATCTCAAAAGGCTTAAACCTATTACACTTGCTGCCGACTATCTACCTGCCAAATATCTAAAAATCGCTGCAGAAGCAGTATCCTATCCAGTATCCATATTAATAAATTGATCCATTTCAGAACAACAAGTCCCTAAAATTTGGAAAGTATCATATATCATCCCTCAACATAAAGGTGGAAACTCTACAGAATTATGAAATTACCAGCCAATAGCTATACCATCACCATTACCTAAAATACTTGAGAGGTGTATCCATTCACAAATCTTAAACTGTCTAGTAACCAACAATCTTCTGTCTAACACTCAGCATGGTTTCCATCCTAATCACAGTACCACCACTACCCTTGTTAACTTTACTAACATTATTAACCACCGTTGCAATGAAGGCAATTTATTTTCCTCCATCTTTCTTTATCTGTTTGAAGCTTTTGATACTGTCTCTCATTCTAAACTCTTAACTATACTCTCGGAACTTAAACTTAGCCATTCTGCACTTACTTGGTTCCAGCACTATCTAACTGGTGGCCAGCAAGCTGTAAAATAGCAACAAAATCTTTATTCACTACTGCCTGTAACCATGGCAGTACTACAGGGATCTATTCTGGGTCCTCTCCCTTTTATTATCTTTACTAACAATTTTCATACTGCCACCCCACTTGCCTCTGTAGTTATATATGTGGACGATTCCACCCTGATTTGTGCCACCACAACACTACAAAAACTCCAAAAAAATCACCCAGTAGTCATTCAATGCAGTGGAATCTTGGCTAAACAATGCACAAATTATACTTAACCCTGTCAAAACAAACTCATGCTTGTCTATACACCTAGAGCTGCAGACGCCCACCCAACATTCAGTATATCATTATTAAACCATACAATTATTTCTTTGCTTGCCAGACGAAATTACCTGGAGTGGTCATTTACTGTAATATGAACTTCAACATACATGTATGACAGACAATAAAAAAAGTTTACATTAAAATAGGAACCCTGTACAGAAATTGATACTTTCTAAACAATTTTTCAAATGCTACTATAGCATGAACCCAAATCTTATCTGTGCGCTACTATATACCTCACAAATTCTCACAAATATTAAGAAATCTGACATAGCAAAACTTGAAACTTGGTACAATAAAATTGCAAAATGTGCTACAGAATCAAATTTCAGATCACATCATTCTTTGGATTTAAAACAACTCCCTTGGTTTGAACTACCAAATCTACCTGCTCATAATCAATTCACCTTAGCCCATCAAATACTAAATCAGCCAGAAAAAAACACCAGTACTTCAAAATCTACTAATACACTATTCCAGTATTAAGGTATTGTCTTCCACTAACAAATCCTTTTTAAATATATACAAACCTAACAATGCAGCTGGAGTTTCACTTTACTCAAACTGCATAGCCAAAACTTGGACTTCCCTGCCATTAAATATCAGAGCAACCACTAACACTTCCAACTTTAAAAAACTTCTCAAATCACACCTATCTGATTCCTTGACTGCTCTTGCACAAAGCCTAGTTAGGAAATAGATGCGTTAAATGGTAGCTAAAAGAACACAACCAGTTATTATTGTACTTGAATACTTGAACTACTAAGCATATGTTTGCGTAACTTGCTTGTTTTTATACCTTCAATCACAGTACTGCTATTCTTTTTATTCCTACCTGGACAATATGATCATATTACTGAAATGTATAACGTATTTTTCACTTTGTGCTTGTATCTGAGATTGAATAACATTTGTATATCTACGTTGTATATATATCATACTGTTATTTATAAATGTGGAGCTTTTCTCCCCAGGCCACCACTGAAAAAGGACATTTTGTCCAGTCGGACTTTTCCGGTAAACAAATGTAAAATAAAATAATAAATAGATTGCTGTTTCCTTTCATTAACACTTATCTGTTGTTTCACTTTGATCATCTAGGTTGGTTCTCCATTTGCCCTCCATGGAATTTCCTTCCTTCTGCCCTAATTATTTGGAGTATCCTACTTCAAATATTTAACCGTTCCCTCACCTTCATTTTCTGCTAGTCATCTCTACTAGCAGTCTCTTATTATTATTAGATTGTTATTATCTGAACTTTCCTCAAAACTATAGATTTTTTAAAATGTCTCCTCTCTCCAGTGCCATGTATATAGCCACTGCCATTAAGATGCAGTTGTCTACATATAATAGGACTTTAGATTTTTTACCTCTGATCTTCCCACCTCCTTTCTCACTGCTGCTGCAAATTCTTTAGTGGCTTGTTATGCTGACAGTGATCACCTGTGTCTTGTTTCTCTTTTCATCTTTGCTACCCATGATATTCTGCCATTTATCATCATCTCAGGATCAATACTGTTTGCACTTTATCAATAGCATGTATTTTTCTACATTCTCTCGGCTCTAGAACTTTACATGCAGATTTCTATTGCACAAAGTCAAAACCTTTGTCTAAATTGGGCAGTGATACATCTTCCTTTATGCGTTTGTTCCTAGTTCTTCATGATGTTCATTACCATTTCCTATATGCTGTCAGTTTCCTTCCTTTAACAAAAATGTTCTGTTCCTCCTGTATAATCTATAGAGTACTCTGTCTAGTCTTCCTGCTAAGAACTTGGCTAGTAATTTCATATCTGTATTTAAAAGTAAGATTGAGCTGTAATTTTCCATTTTTTTTCTAATTTTTCCCCTATTTTGTAATATAGTCACCCTAGCATTTCACATAATATTTTACAGCTATCCCACATCTCATATTCTTCCAAAGAGTTCCTCCACTGTCTGTCTTAGCTTCCTTTCTCCCCACTTTTATCTCAACAAAGGAGATGAAGCCTGAGAGTGGGTGATAGCAATGCATACGTGATCATTAAACTTTTATAGCCTTGGAATTCCTATGAATTCTATGGAAAAATGTTAGATATTTGAGTACAGTGATTATTGACTACAATGTTTGTCTGTATTTGTGGAAAGTATAAAATATATTTAGGAGAAAATGTGTTTGATTCTCAAATATTCAACACAATTGCAGGAGGCAATAATATCAAAAAAAGTTCTCATTCAAATGGTATGTGTTTTGTAACAAAACTCTTGATTACCTATGGATGGATTTTGATCCTAGTTCAAGCATCCTGCAATGATTACATTATGAGCAGAGTACAGTAAACTCTCAGTTAACCAGAACTCTCAAACAACCTGCACTCTCAGGCAACCAGAAAAAAAAAATCAAAGAAATTCAGTACAATTTTCATGTGTTGCACTTTCTACCCCCCTGCAAAAACATACCTTACGTTTTTAGAGCTTTAGAATTTTAAAAAGGAAGATAGGAATACATTCCCTCTCTCCCCAACCTAAGAACAAGTCAAACCAAACAAATAGTATAAGGTACAGTATTAGTCAAGCCTATTTTTAACAGTAACTCTCAAGCAACCAGAAACTGCAGTTATCCAGCATCTACCAATCCTCATGGGTGCTAGTTAACTGAGAGCTTACTGTATTAGTTTGACAGATTAATTACCTTAGGAAAAATTGACTTATCTGAGCTAGGTAGGTTGTGAAATCTACTGAAAAGGCATAACACAACAAAATGTGCCTTTATCGTCATAACTAGATGTCTCACACATATCCTGGCAGTTAATTTTATTACAATGACTAAAGAAGAGTTGTTGCTGGAGGAACCAGCAGGAGTAAAATATAATATTTTTAAATCCTGACCATTGGAGCTGTTGTGCATAAATCTCTTGGAATCCATCTGCTTGTGCAAGAGTTTTACAAAACAGATGAAACATAGTTTCCAATTAAACTGGCACTGTGGCACAGAGACAGAGAGATGAAGCTCTGATGTCTGTATGCGATCAACTGACTAGGGATGATGGAAGCTATCAGTCATAATGGAGTATCCCTTTCAAAGATGTGTTATTACGTGTGTGTGGTAAGGGGAGAAATGGTAGCTCAGTATTCTGCAACAGAGACAGCTGGCAGTAGAGAGGTGCCTTGCTAGATGCAGCTCTAGTATCAATAAATAGAGTACTGTGGCAGGCATTGGGGATGCATGGCAAGCATATAAACCAGAGGGACTTGTGTTTGGGACACATACACATTTAAGTTGTTGTGGGAGATCTGGGAGTGTATGATTGGAAATAAAAAGGTGGCTGCCTGAATTACAACCCCTCCCATTGACAAAGGACATGAGTATAATTGTAAGCAGCTATCGGTGAGCAGATAACGTGGATTAAAATCATAAGGGAAAAAAAGCAAAAAAAACTAGTTTGCTATTTTAATCTATTCAGTATCACTAAAGAACAGCAATAAGTGGAATGAAGAATAATGTAGACATTATAAATGAAAATATAAAGTGATTAATGAAGAAGTTGAAGTAATTTGTAAAAGAATGCAGCTGGTCCTTCTAGCATAAGTGAAACAGATCCATAAGGCTTAACAGGATGGAGTCTATTATCTGTATAGAAAGAGACGTTTACTTCAAAACTGCATTTAACTATCCCAAGACTAAACCATAAAACTCCTTCGATGCACATTCCACAAAACTGACTCAAATGCTTTTGCCTTGTAACCCATCAACTCAAGCAAAACTAAATGCCATTAGCTACTTGACTACCTTCTAACTACATGACATGTAATAACTATAAAATTGTCACTAACTGAAAGCCAACTACTATACTAGAAAACCAGAGCAGTGGGCACTGGCTGCTTAAGGAATCACGTACTGACTAAACATCACAACATTAAGAGAAGAAAAAACAATAGCCTCATAAAATAGTGGAATATTTACTCATGGGGAAATTAATCTGGATGACATTTTGAATGAAGAATACTATTCCAAAAAACATTTGACCCAAGTTCTTCAGTCTATGTATGCACATTCACATGAGCACTGTGTGTGTTCCTGTGTATGTGTGTGTGTGTGTGTGTGTGTGTGTGTGTGTGTGTGTGTGTGTGTGCGTGTGTGTGTGTGTGATAAAGGAAAAGGCTAAGCTTTCTGTACCCCTTATTTAATATAGTCATGTCTGGGGTTCCTGCAGATATGGTAAAGGAAATTCAGCTTACACTCTGTACAAGTTCTCCTCACCTCAGAAAATGCAGACATCTGTGCAGTTACTGAGACATGGTTTAAAGTTGCATTGAGTAACCTAGCAGTGGGAGGTTTCAGAGCTTTCCACACGTTTAGACCAGCAACTGCACAGGCAGGGTCTAAAGGTGGAGGTGCCCTGATCTACACTAATAACAAGCATACCTCCAAGTTTGTTAAACAGGATGTAGCACTGCAGTTCCGTCACATCCATTCTGCCATATACAATGTCCCATACCATATCTTAGCAAGCTATAGGTTACCCTCTATGTCCCATGAAATCCATTGCTCATACTTACACATATTGGGTGCACTCACCATTCATCCAAATACAATACTCATGGGGGACATATCCTGTATAAACTGGGAATCCTGTACGTCCTCAAATATGGATGCAAAAAGATTCCTAGACTTTGTAAACACAAACACATAGTGCATATGCTTACTTGAGGTACAAACATATTGGACATAGTACTCACAAGTATGGGAGAAGACTGCACCCCCCCCCCCCACCTCCCATGTCATGTCCTCTCTGGTAAGGTCAGACCACAGAGCAGTCTCCTTTGAAATAATAATCAGTTCTGTAACCAGCAACCCCTGTAACTAAAAAGTTAAAAAGTACTCCAAGGCAAACTACCTTTTATTAAGTGATAATCTGTTCAAATTTCAAGCCCCTCCAAACCCAGATAAAATAACAGCTTATGTGGAATTATTCACAGAAGCTCTGTACAACAATGTCAATGACTGCATAGAGACAGCTGTGCCTACCAAAAGTAAGCCCAAAACTAACTCACAAAGCAAACCACACTGGTGGAATCCAAAATTAAACAGGGTGTACAACAAAAGGAAAAAAAAAGTCATATCTAAAATTAGGAAATGTAACACCAAAAAGATAAAAATTCTCTCAAATTGAATATACAACTAGGAGGACTAATTAAGTCGAAAAAAGCAAATTTTCAGGTAAAGATAGCATTTCAGGCTAAGCAAATCCTCTATATTGTTTATAAATGGAACCATGTTCACAGAAATGGGAAATGTAACAAATCTTCTGGCAGACAAATTCAGCTTCAGCTTTAACCCCCTTACACCCCCAGCCACCCCAGAGGAAATACCATATAACATAATCTCTCCAACTATCAGTAGGGAGCAGGTCTTAGATGCACTCTTTAAAGAGAAGAATACTGCCATGACGGTCTTCAGTAATATCCCATGATGCCTCCTAAATAGCCTGAATTATGACATATCATGGCCACTGGACTCACTATTCAAAAATAGCCTATGCATAGGCTTCATGCCATATGAATGGAAGACTGCAATGGTCATCTCTCTTCATGAAAGTGGACCATCAACAGCTTGTGAGAACTACACACCCATTAGTCTGACTAGTCTCATATGCAAAGCCATGGAAAGAATTAACATGGACATGATTAATAATGACATAGGAAATCTTCAGACACTGGAGCCAACCCACTTTGGTTTTGTCAAAGGCAGGCCATACCTAATGAATCTGGTAACTTCTTTAAAAAGGTCATCAAGTCAATGGGTGAGGGCAAAATTGTGCATACTGCCTACTTTGAAAGAACTAAGGCATTTGATGCAATACCCTACTCAGGCATTGCAAACAAACTCACATAATTAGGCATAAACCCCTATGTAACTCATTGGATAGCCAGATGGCTCATAGACAGGACCCAAGAAGTTAGAATTGGAGAAACCAACTCCATAAAGTGTCTGGTCACCAGTGGCATCCCTCGGGGCTCTGTGCTGTGTTCCCTCCTCTTTGGCATCTATTCTTCAGAAGTCAAGGTCTCTGGATTGCCAAGTTTGTGGAGGTTTGCAAGCTAGGAGCAATCATCAAAACCCCATAAGATACTAAAATCTTAGAGGAAGGACTTACACAGACAAATGTCTGGTGCTAAAGTCATAGCTTAAATTAAAACTCAATTTCAAGAAATGCATAATAGTACCTTTTGAGAAGTCAGACACCCAAGAAGGCTACCTTATTGATATAGCAAACCCTAAAAGTAGACACAGTAGTCAGGGAATTGAGGACTCATATAGATAGTAACCTGTGTTTGACCAATATGTGTGAAAGGCAGTAAGGAAATCATTCTATGTCACTCAACTTATAAATAAACATATGCTGTGCAAGTCCAAGGAAGTCATTGTCCCACTGTACTGAGCCCTCATTAGACCCATCATTTTAGTATACCGCCCACTTCTGTACATACCTGACTAGGCACATGCAATAACTGGAATGCCCACAGAGGTTAATCACAAAAAGAATACAGGGTGTAAACACAATGTTCTATGCAGATAACCTCAAAGCCCTGTCTCGATACTCTGTTTCCTACAGACTGCCGAGATGCAGTTTAAGCCTGGTATACAGGGCATCCTTGGATCACACTCTGATGGATCTTTTGCACATTTGCAAAATGAACAGTACCAGAACTACTAGATCTCGGAATTTAAACTTTGTTTGTGACTTAAACAGGACATGTTGGAGGGGATGGGTATGTATCTCAGAAATTCCCCATTCTCTGGAATAGGCTTCCCCTTCTGTGTGAAGCAAAGCCCCTCCCTAGCTCTATTCAAGTGCAGCCTGAACGAGTGGTTGAGAAACTGGAAATTCATGCCTAGTCTGACTCCTATATCTGTAATAGACAGAGGGTGGCATTACATAATGCCCTAAAAATAACCTGTAAGGCCCAATAACTCATGGGACGCATTTGTGATGCATGGCTAGGCTTATAAAGACCCCATTGGTCATTCATCTAGTATGCACCTATAAACATATGAACCAATGAACGGGTCTCCACCAACAAAAGTTCACTTTTGACCAAGTCTGCATTATGTCTTTACAATCATTGCACAGATCATTGACTTGTACCTAATAAATTAGATACCTCCAGATAATTAGCACTTGTTTTTCCTGAAAACAGATGACGGTCAACATATGCACTTTATATGTACAGGCATACATGAAATGGAAGTAAAACTGAGTGGCATGACTGAGATGAGGCTAAAATCTCAGTGTATGGCCATAATAACATATTCACCAATACAAACATGCATACCAGAATTAATGCAAGACTCTTATCTATGATTCTTGTCATTCTTTTGACACTAAAATGAATCTTAAACACTTCTTTTTTATCAAAGAATGAATGAACGATTGAATAAATAAATACATGCATGTGTACATACACACATACATAATTACTTAACAGCATTTGGTATTCACAAAGATAGATAAGGGGAAGAAAAAAGAAGCAATTATATTAGGTTATGGATTGAACTTGTGCATCTTGAATAATTAGCAGCAAGTTTATCATTGTTTTAATAGTTGCATTCCAAACTAGTAGAGATGTAGAACAGACAGCACTTCATTTGACACATAGTCATCTTACAGAAAGAAAATGCCAGCCAGAAAGAAAAAAAAAAGAAAATAAAAGAATTACCATTAATGTAAAAAGTTAGATTGTGTTTTGTTTATAAGCTGACCACATTGTGTTCCTTGAAACATTAACTCTACAACTAGAATAAAATGTGCTAAAGTATTGTGAATATGATCATCACACCTTATGTCATAAGGTTAATACACAAAATGCCCCAAAATAAACAAAATTATACACAGACCAGAAAAAAGGCCTGTTATAAGGAGAAATCATTTGTATTGAAGGTACATCTGCTAGGATACAGTAAGACACTTAATCTCAAACTCAAATTTGACATTCAGAAACTTACAAAGCTCAAAATCAATCTGATAAACAAATTATACTCCAATGTCATTGGCACTGAAGACAATCAGAAAAAAACTCTGATAAACCTAGAGTAAACAGATTTATTATTTAATTAAGATATAGGTCTTAAAGAGTCGACAGTTTAGCTCAGAAGGTTAAGACTACTAGCTACTAAATCTGATTCCTTCAACTTCAACTTGCAAATGTCTGATCATGTCAGCTTTATTCCATTTTTTTGTTGACTGGAATAGAACACTGATCCAAATTGACTATTTGTAAACTCATTATAGGGTTACACATTCACAGGGTAACATTCATCATCAAGTAGGTGACAGTAAGACAAAAGTAATTATTGGTTTAAATTCAAGCAACTAATTTGTAAAAAAGCATGATAATTTAATGGCGTCTATATCACTTTATCGAAATCTTACTACATCGAATCACTAAAGGTTGACCTCTAGTGATTGATATAGTAAAACATCGAATAACATTTAAAAAAAAACAAACAAAAATAAAAACTAACTAGCATAGGCAGGGGGGCTAGCCCCCCTGCACCCCCAACACCCCCCCTACTTAAATATTCTAACTCCAAAACTGCACTACATTGAGGTAAATGGAAATCTCCCCCTATGGAGATTTCCGTTTACCTGCACGATGTTCTGTGCTTTCGATGTTGTGGTGCCGACAATATCAGCTTCGATGTTGTTGGCTTTCAACATCGTGAAGTAGACCCCTTTAATGGACTTACCACATATTTACAATATATACAACTTCTTGTTCACAACATATTCGAGACATAAAAGAGGAATGATGTTCTTTCTACTTCTAGATAAAGAGGAAGAGACAGGCTGTGAGAGGGGATTATGGGGCACAAGTAGGCCATAAAGCTGACTAGGGTTTTAGGGGAAAGGAAGAGGTAAGAGTGGGGAAGAATAACCAGGTGGAATATACACATGTAAAAGCAGACTTTGGGTGTTTTTAGAAAAAAAACTGGTCTAAATAACTTTTAGTGTGGAAGCATTAAATTTTGATTCATTGAGACGGTGTTTGAGGTGTTGTATGAATTGTTGGTATGACATGATGATTTTGATTTAAAGGATAGGGACTTGCAAGTTTTGGAAGCATGAATGGAGAAGGCTTGTTCTGTGAAGCAGAGTTTATTCTAGGTTGTAGACTGTGGTTACATGGTAGGAGTGACCTCTTTGCTGTTTTCATTTAATCTGGCATGATGTTATTAGGGAGGTAGAAGTTGCATAGATTTTACAGAGGAGGAATGATGCAGTCTTTACAGAGGATGCTAATCAATGAATGGAGGCTAGCAGTGCCCCCAGGGGCATCTGAGGGGATTTAGAGTGGGTGTTTTTCTACATCTGTGGAAGTAATTGTTTTAAAGTTAAAGGGGGGATCCATTAGTAGATGATTGGATAAGTAGGTTGGCATTCAGCTACATTAGGAGTGTAGGGGAAAGTGGCAGGGAGGGAGGGAGGTAAATTCTGTAAGGAAGTTGAGAGGTTTAGTGTACTGGAGGTGAATTATGTAAGAAAATGTAGAGGTTTAGTATACTGGAGGCTGTTATAGTTTCATTGCTGCCAGTGTCTCTATGTCTCTATGTCTCTATGTGGTAGCATCTCATGACTTCATTTACAAACTTCCAGAATTTCTTTTGGTTGTATACAATGTTGTTTTCAGACTGAGGCCCTTTACAATATCTATGTTTTTGACTTGAGGACTGTTGAACAATTTCATTAATTAGAAATTTGACCTTGGCATGGTTAGTAGCTGAAGGTAGATATGACACTGCTAGGGTTACGTGTTGTTTTTTATCAGGGTAAGCTGCCTGCCAGGAGAATTGTTTTGAAGAAACATGAAACAGTATCTTTGAAAACTCTCTTTTTTTGTGATGAAAGAACAAGTAACATTTAAGGGATAAAATAATGTTTTGACTGTAACAGCAATCTGGTTTGCCTAGATTACTGTTTCACATGGCAGGCATTTTATGTATGCTGGAGAGGACACAAATTGCAATACAGGATGCAGGAACATATAGAAAGAAAAAATCTTACAATGCTACATTTGCATTCTTTATCAAGTGTGAAGTGTAAGAAATTTATTTTATAATTTTTGATTCTAGTGAGTATGTCCTATAGGTGTGGGTCTTGGAAATGGCCCTGGACAGAAGGGAGCTATATTACTAAAAAGCATAAGGAACCAAAATCCTCCAAGGCCTTAATGGAGTTCTCAATATTAAACCAGAATTTAAAAAATGTACAGATTAAAGTAATTTTATATGGGTGATTGCCACTCATTCCTGCTACAGTCTATCCATTAACTGTTTTAAGTCATTTTTTTTATTTGTAGCTATCTGCTTAAGATGTATTACCTGTTTTAGAAATGTGGACGCATGGACATTTTATGTCGTGTTTTTTAGGTGATGGGATTATTGTACATGCATTTAAATGTTTTATGTTTATTGCTTGTTGGATGAAAGTGCTTGCTAATAAACCAAATTAAAACATTTCCTGTGGACTCTTGGTTGTGAAGCTGCTTGCAGTACTGTTAGTTTGGTGACTTTTTACATATGCAGCCTGTCTGTATGTTTAATAGATTGTGGTTCTTGTTGTGATATGTGGGTGCTATATGGATCTACTTCATTCTATCAAATTATCACATAACCACAACTAAAAAGAAAGAGACAAGAAAAGAGAAAAAACACAAGACCGAATCTTTGCAATGCCAAAATTCAGAACAACAAAACACCAGCAGCTGCATTTCAACACAAAAAAAATCTACCTAGTTTTACATTTTTGCAGGGGGGCAAACCCCCATGTACCCCCACACCCCCTGCAAATTATATATACCATTATTGTACAGTCACATATATATATATATATATATATATATATATATATATATATATATATATATATATATATATATATATAGATCGCACTACAGTGCGGAAAAGGGTACATTTCCTAATCCTCACTGTACCATGATCTGCATTCAGAAGCTTCGAGTGGAGTGTGACATCCTCAGCTGATGTTTCATTGTTCTTGAATTCAGCATTGCAAAGGTTCATTCTTGTGTGATTTCGCTCTTCACATAACCAAATCTTTTTAGTTTTGGTTATGTGGTAATTTGATAGAATAACAAGAACCACAAGAACATAATTATTGTGGAGGACTTCAGTCTGAATGTATTCATTTCCTAAAAAAGATCAAGAATGCAAAAGGTTAATGTACTGTAGATGTGATTGTCTTCAGTATACCTATGTAGACACATGCACATACACACACACACACACACACACACACACACACACACACACACACGTCTGTGTGTGAATATATATATATATATATATATATATATATATATATATATATATATATATTTATAAATGTAGATATAGATATACTGAAGCTAGTCACATCTACAGTACATTAAAATGTTGCATTCTTGATATTTGTAGGAACATCCTTATCTATATATTGCATTTCTATTTGGCTTCTGGAAAAAAAAGTCTTAAAAATGTTTCATTCTGTTGGTATAGTTATTTTTGCTTGTATAGCTCATCAATGCTTATTTTGCAGTGGAACAAACCATAATGTTAGGCATTTTTTATGAACCATAATGTAAAAAACTAATAATGCCAAACATCAAAATATCAAATATCAAGAAAGAAACTAAAACATACACTAACCTGAAGATACTAAACACTAACGTTTTAATAATGAGTACTAGTTATATATCTCTGCCACCTAAAAATGTCAATGCGCATTTTTGAAGAGATGTATTCCCCTTTGCTTCTCTATACTGGGTGGCTAAAATCCACTCATCTCCCAGACTTGTATATACTAACTCGATGATCATACTAATTTGAAAAAGAAGTCTCCTAATACAAAGGAATCACCTGGCCGCACATTGAGAGATGCAATAGTGTTGATTTCCTATAGTAAATCATCTATAACAAGTAAATTGCACATCATGACACATACTTTTTCTGACTTCACACAGGGGAGCACAATATACCACTCACAGAATAATTTAATCATACAGCAGTCAATTAACTGTGATTTTTACAATATTCTGCACTCAGTCTTTCTCAAAGCAGAGCAACCATGTTCTTCAAATGAATGTTCAATAGTTTCACTCACCTGCATTTATATACACACACGTGTGTGTATATCTATATATCTATATATATATATATATATATATATATATATATATATATATATATATATATATTTATTTATGTTCAATAGCTGTAACCAAGAATTTCACCTGTCCAGTTGTTGTATGATACTTGCCATGTCCTACTTGTAAGCAATGCAGCTACTATCATATTAAGAATACATCAATACCTAGTTGTTCTAATTTATTGAGCAGTGTTTTGTGTATAACCCTGTCAGATGCTGAACTTAAATCTATATAAATTATATCACAGCATAATTTCTCATTCATAGCTGTTATTTTTATTTATTTCATTTATTTATTTAACATTTGTTTACCAGGGAGGTCTGACTGGGCTATTAGCCCATTTTCAGTGGAGGCCCGGGGAGAAAAGCTTCAAATACAAGGAGACAGTAAAGACTATAATAATAATAACAAATTAGTAATGCAATATTATACAATAATGCTTGTCAAACTGCATACATCTTGTATCAAAACATATTGGATTTTACATCAGTGTGACTGGCACAGTTTGTTTAAATGAGCAATTATACCTTAGACAGTATGAAGTGTTTGATAAAATCAGAGGTCTATAACTATCTAATGTTGAAGGAGAAACTCAGTAGAGAGGAAGGAGTTGGGGAGGTGGTAGAAGTGAGGAGGTGAGAGAAGGTGGGACAGACAGGGGTGGCTCATGCTATAGGACTGCGGGACTGCAGCCCTCCCACCTGTAAAATGGGTCCCCCACCTGTGCATAAAATAAAAGTCCCCAGTGACCCCACCTTCCTGTAGAACATATAAAAATAAAAAACAAATCTCAGACTCTGCACATGCGTGCTTAGTTCCTGGCTGCTGTGTTAGGCAGACCAGAACTCCAAGCATGCATGCTCAGGCATTCCTGAGCTCCAGACTGCTCAGTTAGGCAGTCTGGATAGGGAAGGGAGTTAACTCCACCCTTCCAACCCAGAGATTTGTGCAGACACCACCGCACAAACCAGAAGGTCACCGGACTGCATTGTCCACAGGCTGGACCAACTGCAGGAGGCTCCAGCCTCCTCACATCTCACAGGAGACCAAGACCACATGCGCAGGCTAGTACAGAATTGCATTTGTGGATCAGGCCACTACGGAGGACAGGATTGCATTCATGGATCGGAGAAAACAGCTGCAGAGTACATCACCATATGGAGGACTGATAACAGGATCACATTTGCAGGTACATGGCCAATGTGTGTGTGTGTGTGTGTGTGCCATTCTGGGATCATGTGTGTATGGTTCATGGCCATTGTGTGTGTGTGTGTGTGTGTGTGTGTGTGTGTGTGTGTGTGTGTGTGTGTGTATGGTACATGGCTGCTTGTGTGTGAAATGCCCCAGTTGCTTCATGATGGTGGGTAGAGAATAAGGCTTGAACCCTGTACCTTGGACCCAAGAGTAGAGAATAAGGCTTGAACTCTGTACCTTGGGCCTACGTGACAAGAGCCTGAATTCCCTACCCACCACCATTTCTAAAACATTTGCAGATTTTTGCCTCATATTTGTTCTGTTCATCATAAAATCTGTGGTTTCTGTATTTTTTTTTTTTACTTAAAGCAGATGGTAGTGCAGTGGTGCAGTGGTAGCAGTGTTGCCTGACAGCTATGGGTTGTCTAGTTTGATTCTTGACTGGGGTGCCTTCTGTGTGGAGTCTGCATGTCCTCCCTGTGTTTGTGTGGGTTTGCTCTGGTGTCTTCAGTGGATATTTGTCCCTATTTTGGACTGTATTCCCCCATTATTGGCTTTGTCCAGTTTTTTTGTGCCAAGGTTGAGAGCTATGGTGATAACTGAACTCACTGAATATGTTTGGGGGCTGTATTCCCCCATTATTGGCTTTGTTCAGGTGTTTTGTGCTAAGATATTGACAGCTATGGTGAGAACTGAATTCACTAAATGGTAGCCATTTATGTTTCAGTCTTCCTTTCTTGCATAAACATAGATGGCTTGGCACAGTGGTATGCTGCTCTGGCTTTTTTGCACAGGGACCTGGGTTCAATACTTGGCAGTGAAATGTATGGTGGTAACACAGCATTTTATTCTAGCAACTTTCCAACATTATACAAGCAATGTCCCTGGTTTTTGGGCTTTTGCCCCCCACCCCCCAAATAAATGTTGGCTTTGTCCAGATTTCTTGTGCTGCAAAGTTCAGAGATGCAGCTGAGTGTCGAGTAGATTTTACAAGAAGCTGAGAGCTGCAGGGGAACAAAAGTTTAGTGCTGCTTTTGCAGTGTCTACTTATATTGTAAATAGCACAACAGGTAGAGTACTTGCTTTTGATGCAGAAGACTGTGGGTTCTACTCCCACAGTAAGTAGATCCATTGCTGATACTGTATTCTGTTGTAAAGGGGACAGATGCTGTAGTCCTCTTTGGCGAAGATACCTAGTAACTATGAATCTGTTATCAGTTTGCCATCCATTCCCTATTGTGATATTACTAGCATTATAATTTTTTTAATGCAACATAAGCAATTTATTCTTCAAGGGCAACGGGCACTTTATTTGTAGATGAAACAATGACATATAAAGTTGTTCGCTAGCAGTAACCTCTTCATTAGTTAACATATTTCTTTAATGTGGAATTATTTAGATGGCTTTTACTTCTTCAGAGATCATGCATATTTACTGATACTGGTGGACTGTTGAAGTTTGAGTAGACTTTTATGATGGAAATGTTCTGAATTGGGCAGTTCAAATGTACTGTATTGTACAAGGAATATAATTTAATACAGTCAGGAAGGTGTATCAAAGAGCATGTGTATGTTTTGTGTTCAAGGGGCCTATGATTTCAAAACAGCCCAAAATGAATCTTTATCTGCCACTGGCAAAATGTATTTTCTTTGAATGTGGGTTTCAATGCTGTTTCAATGAATGTGAGCTTCAAGGGCAGAGACGTTTTAATGCTAAGTCTATTTTCATTGTGAGACTGTATTGCTTTGTTTAGCAGATATCTATTAGGGTTTATGCTGTAAAATATAAAATAACACTTTCAAATGAAATCCGTATCATCGCAGAAGTAAAGCAGTATGCACATTACAGTGTTTATGGCAAATGGGACAATGGAATGGCTGCAGGGGGGATGCTCCATTCGACCATAACTTTGTGATGGGGGGAAGAGCAGCAAACTCAGACAGCCCCAGTTGAACTATACCTCTCAACTGTCCAGAATTTTGCAGAATGAATACATTTTTGCTTCTTATTTTTGGTTTGTTCCTCATAAAATTTGTGGTTTTCTGCCAAATCATTTAGGAATGAAGTCACTAAATAATGACAGACATTGAGTTTCAGACGTCATAACCTTCAGAAAAATGCATGCTAAAGCAAGACCTGTTATTCTATCAACTGTCTTAAGTTTATACAAGAGCAATTTTAGTACTGTTTGCATGTTCCCCCAATATATTTGGCCTTGTCCAGATTTCCTGCATTAAGAGGTTGAGAGGTATGTGCAAATAAATCACTTTATAGAATTAGGAATATCCAAACCTCTCAATTGTCCCCAATTTTGGCTCAAAATGTTGCTCTCCCCCTAATAATCCCTCTGCAAAATGGCAATTTTGGAAGAAAACGTGGAGGGTTTACAATTATAAATAACTAATGATCAGAGTTATAAATTACTTTTATTTCAGAAATGCATGTAGATGCTCTTATTTTGTCAGCTGCTCAAGTTAACAGTACTAATTTTAAAAAGGTGTCCCTTCTTTGACAGGTTCCCAGCTGTATTGTGTGGCAATTTTATATTTTTGCATAACATTTTTGGTCTGTTTTTCATAAAATTGTGGTTTTCTGGCAAATTAGTAGCAAATCATTAAAGAATGAAGTTAGAAAATAATGGCAGACATTTGAGTTTCAGATTTCATACTTTCAAAAATTCTTACTAATGCAAGACCTACTACTATTCTATTATCTTTCTAAGTTTATAAGAGCAATATTTAAACATTGTCTTTATTTTTGGGCCTGTGTCCCACTTCTATGTATGGCTATGTCCAGATTTCTTGCTCTGAGTTGAGAGATATGAGTGTCAGAGCCATCACCATGAGCCAGAGACATTTCAAACTGTGACCTACTTGTTGCACCTCACTCCCCATTGTAGTGGCTCTGGATGTGTCCAAGCAAGGCAAGGAGCAGTTATGCAGTGCAAGTGTGCAGAGTATTCCCCCATCCAAGGTAGACCACAAGTACGACCGTGGCTTTTCATCTGTCCTTGATTTTACAGAATGCTCTGGTTTTCTGTCATATTTTTATACTGTTGATTTATGCTTCTTATTATTCAGAAAATGCATGCTGTTGCAGTGCCCTGTTGCTCTGTATTAACATAGCAATGCTTTATTGACCATCAGGTAAGCTTGTCAGAGATTGTAAGATGCAAGTAAGCTTTAATAAGCATACTGTTAAAGAATTACCAACATTGAAAGCCTTTTCATTGTTGCCATGCAAAGAATATTTACATAACTAGATAACGTATAAACCTTAGGTATTGAAATGCATATGACAGCATTTGAAATAAAGGACAGGATTACAGTATTTTCAGAAGCTCATTACATTTATTGGAGACTTGCAATTATCTTTGCAGGCTTTACCCATAAACTAAACAGAATGCCAATCTATCATGTGTGGTCCATAATTTGTGCAGTAATCCTTTAACCTTTAAGCAATTTATCTGGAACTTGTTTCTTGTTCGCTGTTAATTTTTTACTTTGATCATATGTTCCCCATGAAACAAGTAGATAGTTGTTGTCAGGCAGCAGGTCATTTTTGGATAAGAAACATTTTTACAAGTGGGGGTATCACAGAGATTGCTACTTTCAGCATGTTACTTGGTAATTTTATAAAGCTGAATATAAATTAGAATTAGAACTGCAGTGCAAGGAGAAGTGGTTTGAGCTAAGTGCTGCTTGTTTTATTTTATACTTGATTTTGACTGGCATTCCAGTAATGTATTTAAAAAGCAATTTATTTTTTCATGCCTCACAACCTTTGTGTTTCCATCTGGATATTAAGTTGTCATGTAGCCAATGCATTGAAATATTTTTTCTTCTTCACTTCATTTTGTCTTGATTGGACGCCCGTAATGATGGTTTGCACCCAGGGCAGCATATTTAATTAAAGTTCCAGTTGTTGTGGTTTTGAGCATAGCTCCACCCCTTTCTACTTGATCACACCCCTTCCCATTGGCACCATCCATTCAGCTGTCTCCTGCAGCCCCCCTTTAATTTGAAGTCACCAGCCGCCACTGGGGACAGAAATATGAAAAGGGAGAGACCAGAGAAAAAAAACTGTTTATCAAATAGATGAGAGAACCAGAGAACAGGTGAAACATTTAAAAGGAGTAACTGTTTCAGTTTATCCAGGGGAGGTACGTGATCAGAGCCAATTGTGAGTTAGGTAAGCCCTGAGAAGTTGTTTAAACTTGGTTGGCCTGGCAGTGTTAAGGACATGCTGCGGGATGGAACTCTAGGCTTTGGTAATGTGGATAGAGTAAAGAGAATTACCAAAACTGTTATTAGATTTAGTGGCCTTTAATAGGGATGTGTCTGTAGATCTTAGGGTTCTGTTATTTGAGTAGGGTTGGACGAGATTATGGAGAGCTTGAAATTTGTCAGGTTTGATAATGATAGCATGAGCAGTTGTAATTTGATTGGGGGTTAAGAGGTTACTATATTGTTATAGAACATCATGTTACAGGTCTATATATCTATCTATAGATCTTTTTTCAACATATGCATGCTGATATATGGTTTCAAGTCCCAACATTTCCAATTTTGACATTAACTTATCCAATATTACCTTCTCCATTATTTTCCAAAACATGAAAGTAGACTTAAGGGCTGGCATGACTCTAGGTTTGTCTCTCCCCTTTCCCTTAATGACAGGTTTAATGAACACATATTTCCAATCTTAAGGAATCTCCCCATATTTATATGACCTAGTAAGTAATAGATATAATGGTATCTTCATTTTGCAAGTCTTTTGGGTTTCTAATACCATGATGGGAATGGAACCCATTCCTAAGTCAAAGTATGAATAATGTTCATGAAATTAGTATTGTTTCAGTCTTTGACGTTAGCCAGAAGTGCTGTTCGCAGCACCTGCAATGTGCTCAGTATTGACTTCTTCTGCAATTCATATGGAGTTATATGTATCGGTAACATATCTAAGTACGATTGTAAATTCATTTTTATAAGACCCGTTGCTCCTCCTGCTATTGGAACTGCCTAGGCATACTTCTTTCACAATGCCCTCATTTCTGCCTGCAAATCCTGGTATTTTATGACTCTGTTTAGAAGAGCAATATTTAAAAAGTGTTCCTATCTTTGGGCCTTTGTACCCCCATTATTTATGGCTTTGTCCAGATTTCTTGCTCTAAGGGGTTGAGAGGTATGATGACAAGTAGTATATCAAACCAAAAATTCACTCGAAAAACACTTTGCTTTTGCACATTTATCAAGACCAAATGACATTCTTATATTATCTGGAAAAGTATCGACCACTTGCAGTTGTGCTTTCAATTCCTCATATGATGGACTATACAGTTTTATATAATCCAGAAAAAGAAGATGCAGAGTCTGTGCACTTTATTGTTTTCTGGGAACCAAAATGTAGCCATGACCTAATCTGTTAAGTAGACATCTTAGGTGATGGAGAACAACAACATTCAAAATATGGGAAGATTACACAGATAACGCATGAGAATTCAGTGCTCTATACCAGTTTTGGTGATATTGGAATTGTAGTTCCAATAGATGAACATAGGCACAATATTGTTTGTACTAGTAGGAATTACAATATATTCAATTATACCGACAAGCAGGTCACTGAAGATTATTTTAACCTATTTATTAAAGGATCTACCTTTGTACCTACCAACATTCCTAGAAGAGAAAATGTTTTAGGTTCATAGGTTCATAGATTAGTACTAAGCTAACTGCCCTTGCGAGCCATTGTAAGCCTAGCCAATTATCCCTTGTGAGACTCAAACCCTGCACCTTGTGTTTGTAAGGCAAACACCTTAACCATTAGGCCACCCTCCCAATCTTATTGGATATAAAACTTTTCACGAGAAAATTAAATTTTCTTCACATGTTCAAAGACAGGAATACTACTAGAAAGGAAAACATACTTAAGAGAGCTAGTACATTTAATCCCCCTATACATTACGAAATTATGAATTTTGAGAGAAGCGTAACTAGGAGGATACATATGGCGAATATGTACAATACCAAACCAGTTAGGAATCTGACTGACGTTGAAACGAAATTATTGAAAGAATTGAGTGAGGATGACAAAATAAGAGTTATGAAACCGGACAAAGGTGGGGGTGTTGTATTCATGGACAAATGGGACTATACGACTAGGATGAAGGATATTCTAGACAATGATAAACAATATAGTAGTGTCTCTAGAAATAAAATCAATATATCATACAGACAGATTGATTTAGTATTGGAAGACAACCTACTACAGGGTTTGATTGATATGGATCTTTACGACTTCCTTAAAGTCCCAAAACCAGTTATTCCAGCTATCTTTGGTATACCGAAAATTCATAAATCAGTTTATGACCCACCTATGAGACCTATTGTCTCACCTCAGGGTTCTAAGACGCAACCATTGGCTATATATGTTGATTCAAAATTAAAGCAGTTTTACAAGAAATATGATCATATATTAATAGACTCCTGGGATTTTTTGAAGAAAATGGGAGAATGTTCATATACCAATGATAGTATTCTTATCACTATAGATGTAAGAGATTTGTTTTCCGTCATACCATCAGACATAGGAATGCAATGGTTTGAAGAGATTCTAACTGAAACCGAGTTAGTAACTAATGATGAATTTAGGTTAGTACTAGAAAACATGGAGTTAGTCCTGAAATACAATTGTGTATTTCCAAGGCGAATATTATCATCAAAAAGAAGGGGTGGCAATGGGTTCTATGCAGTGCCCTATTTATGCTAATATAATCATGTTATATTGGGAAAGGAAGTTTATATTTCTGTCTGACTATTATAGGCACATTAGTAAGTATTATAGATTTTTAGATGATATTTTTGTTGTTTGGAAAGGGCCTACTGAAAGGATAGATGAATTTATTGTTTATATTAATCATACTACGACATTTTTAGAATTTACACATGATATTGGAACAGATTCTATTCATTTTTTGGATGTGAGGTTAGAGAAGGATTATGTTAATAAGTGTTATAAATCTAATATATATAGAAAGGAACATTTTTCCAACGCTTATCTCCATTTTGATTGTGACCACCCTTACGTATTAAAAAAGATTATAAAGGGACAAATGATTAGGATGGCGAGGATGATTTCAGATGACATTGAATTTACGGGAGAGCTTGAATTTGTGGGTAAAATGTTCCTGGAGAGAGGATACCCGATAGATTTGATTAATGATGTAAAACATCAGGTCCTAAAGGGTAGAAGTGATAAAAAATATACTCCTTTATTAGTTAAGAGCAGCGATTTCTGCAGAGACAACAACGTAGTGAATGGGGGTGTTCAGGAATTAGGAAGTGATAGGTACCACCACAATAAAAACCATGGAAAAAGTATTCCCTATTTAACCCTTACGTACTATCAAGAGATAGGTCAACTTAGGAAATGTATAAATGAGACATGGGATATGTTTAGAGAAATGGCTACTAAAACTGATGTATTCAAAAATGATATAAGTTATAGTTACAGGAGGAACAGAAATATTAAGAACAAAAACAAGGTAACAATATACAAGGGGCAAATAAGAATTGTGGGACATTTAAATGTGGTAGATGCGCACAATGTGCGTTTATAGCAGGACAAAAGGAGATTAGAATACCTAGTCTTAGAACAACTCTGGTTGCCAAAACTTATAGTAGCTGTTATACAAAAGGGGTGGTATACCTTGTTTTTTGCAAAATCTGTTGGAGCTACTATGTTGGGAAAACGACACTTACGATCCAGAATCTATGAACACATGAGAGACATAAGCAAACAAAATGTAAATAATGCTATGTACAGACATGTATTGATCTGCCCAAAAGCAGATTTTAAATTCTGGGTAATAGAAGAAGTGAAATGTTTTGAGAGAGGTGGTGATTGGGAAACCCAACTGGAGTTAAAAGAAATGATGTGGCAGCTTAGATTAGACTCTTGTTGTGGCAAGGGCCTTAACGACCACATCTCTATTACCCCAGCATTGAAAATGCTCACAGGTGATCCTAAGAAACATAAGAATAAATAATAAATAATAAAAATAAAATAAAAATATGAATATTACTATACATATTTATTTAAATGAACATTATTAGAGAACAATAATCACTATAGATGTTGTTTTTCTCAAGTTTTGTTAGGTTTTTTACATTTCTTATTTCCCATAAAAACTGAATAGATGTATATATTTTTAGTTGTGCCTAGTAATACACATATTGTTGGTAATAGTTCAACCTTTTTATTCAACTGTGCTTTATTTTATTGGAAACAATTTTAGTGGGCTTGATTTTCATATATTAAATACACGTATATAGTCACTGGTCTTTCATTTTTTAAGTTGCATCATTTTTTAAGTTACAACATTTGAAAAAGTACTATATGTTTCATATTTTATATATATATATATATATATATATATATATATATATATATATTTGATATGTTTATGAAATTTATATATTTATATATGTATACATTTATACACTTTTATATATTTTATGTACCTGAATTTATATTTATGCATTTTACATTTTTTATATATTTATATTCATATATATATATATATATATATATATATATTTTTTTTTTTACATATATTTAGGTTTGACATATTGCTTTACATGCATATGTTTTTAAACAATATATTTTTAAACAATATCCTTAAACAGTATAATTGGTACAACAGTATGGCATATGCTTTTTATGATTCTTTCTATTTATCATGATTTTATTCCTACTTACTATGTATTTCTCAAGGTTGTTATTCATACAGGTTTTCAAATGCTTTTACAATGTCTCCAGGATTTGTCAGCATGCATTTTTTGTGGCATGGTCTTTAAGACAAAATGAGGTTATTGATTCATTAACTTATTTACTTATTATCTAATTAAATGTCAGCTAATTGGATGTATTTAGTATATAAGGTGTTGTGCTACCTTAGATTCTGATGAAGTCTCAGTGTTGGAGATGAAAGCGCTTAATCTGAGGGTTGGATGAGTAATTTTCTTCAATAAACTGTTTTCGTTTGTCTACTTCTGGCTGCCGTTGACTTTATCAAAGAAGACGTCCTTCATTGTGTCCGGGATCGCTTGTTGCTGTGTGTATTTGTGTGCAAACTTTGGTTACTAGACATCTTAGTGGGTTAAAGGCAAGGCAAAAGAGCAACAGTGACAAAGAGTCACCCTGGAATATCCCCTTTTGAATTTTTATCCCTGGAATAATAATTTGCCCTTTATCATGGCTTAGGTGCAAGTGGTTTTCCATTGTTTTATAGTGGCGGTAATGTAATCGATCAGTGTAGGGTGCATCTTGTACATTTTTAAGCACTCTTTTATCCATGAATGTGGGATACTGCTAAATGCTTTCTTGTAGTCTGTCCATGCCATATTTAGATTCTTTCACTTTGTACAGTTACCTATTATGACTTTAACAACAAATGATCCTTTTCTCCATATGACTTTCTTTTGCTACCCTTTTGTTCTATTACCATGACTGAATTTTCTTCTAAATGAATATAAACTTTGTTGGCATCAATTCCAGTGTATAGTTTATACATCATCAGAAGGCAAGGTATTGGTCTGTAGTTTTTAGGATAGCTTGCAGGTTTGCTCTTAAGGAGTTTTGTTTTTCCTGTTGATAACCAGATTTGCATCTGTTAGGGGTGTGCATATAAATTTCTTACTCATGGCTAAATCTTCATGTAAAAATGTTTAATACGTTTAGCCAGAATTTAGCTACTGCATTTGAGCCTGGGCTGTTCTATTTAGGAGCTTTTCTTAACTTTGTTTCAATTTCTCTAGCCGTTACTTCATCCCATTTCATATCCTGTACATTTGAACTTCTTATTCTTACTTTAACTTTTTCTATCCAATCAGCATCTTTGTTATGTTCCATAGGATCATCATAGATATTTCTCCAAAATGTATCTATTTTTTTCTTTTTTGGTTGTATTTCAATTCCTTTTGCCTTACTTACCAATTCTGTATAAATCTTTTTTATGTCATCAATAAACTGCTTATTTTTTACTTTTACTTTATATTTCTTTTGCATATCTTTTAAGTTTTTCTGCCTATGCTGATATTTTAGTTTATCTGTGATAGTGCACAGTATATCCTGATCTGCTCTGACACTGTATGTTGTTTTTATCACGTCTCTCTTTCTGAACAATTTTGTTGATGTGTTCCCTCTTCTGTACTCTTCTCTTGCTTTATAGTTTTCTTTAGCTGATACTTCCATGATGGCACTCAATTTCTCCCCTTCCTTTCCCTTACTGCCCTGTGTTTCTGTTGTAAGACTTTATCTTTTATTGATTTAGCTGCACAGTACTGTATCTTATTTACTTCTGTTATATCACATGAACTTCTATAAACAGTCCTAATTAATGTGTTCATTTGTTTTATCAAACTTCAAAATTTTGGGGATTTTATTGACTTTCTGTAGTTTATTTCGTTCATGGGTATTAATATGTCTGTCCATCTCTATTAAATCAAGCAACTGTTCTCTTTGATCATTTTCTTTTCAACTGAGGTCCCATTCTTTGTTCTCCATTTCCTGTGGGGATTCTACAGAAAGTTACAGAACATCTTTCTGTGTCATCCTTTGTTCTTTCATACGGCAACTCACTGGCCTATCACTCTACAATATTGACTGCATCAGAGTTGACAGAGTTTCCTGTTCCTTCTCTTGCTATAAATCCCCAACTGAACTTTTGTACTGGTTTCCTATGGAAGGTTCCAAAGTATCTTCATATGGCAACTGATCGGATGTTTCCTGCCTCTACTTGTTTCCTCCTTAATGTGGAGATCCATTGCTCTGTCCTGCTATGGTGTTATCAAAGTTAGATTTTGTAAAATAGAGCCTTTACATCACAGGTAATCCATGACCCCGGTTTCTATTTCTTTAACTTCTCCAATATTAATCCTATTTTCCCTTTTCCTCTTTGTTTTCTTACTTTTTGTATTGTAAAAGTTTTCCATATGTGGATGCCTTTGCCTGTATTTCCCTTCAAATATCTTCTTTTGGTGCTGCTCCTTTTGTATTGATTAGTTTCTCCTTTGCTTAAATATTGCACCATATTAAATCTCTTTTTTTCCTTCCCATGCCCATATTTCTTCTTCAGCTATCTCCTCCTCTTGTTACTCCCTTGCTGTTGGGACTTGCTGTTCCATCAATTTTGGCCATCTTACTAGTTTATTTCATTTATGTAACATATCTAAATGCGACAGGTGTAAATTCATTTTTATAAGACCCATTGCTCCTCCTGCTATTGGAGCTGCCTAGAGCATCTACTTCTTTCACAATGCCCTCATTTCTGCCTGCAAATCCTGGTATTTTTATGACTCTGTTTTAGAAGAGCAATATTTAAAAAGTGTTCCCTATCTTTGGGGCCTTTGCACCCTTTTATTGGTATGGCTTTGTTGTCAGATTTGCTTGCTCTAAGGGGTTGAGAGTGTATGATGACAAGTAGTATATCAAACCAAAAATTCACTTTCGAAAAACACTTTTGCTTTTGCACATTTATCAAGACCAAATGACATTCTTATATTATCTGGAAAAGTATAAAAAGCCACTTTGCAGTTATTGCTTTCAATTCCTCATATGATGGACTATACAGTTTTATATAATCCAGAAAAAGAAGATGCAGAGTCTGTGCACTTTATTGTTTTCTGGGAACCAAAATGTAGCCATGACCTAATCTGTTAAGTAGACATCTTAGTGGGTTAAAGGCAAGGCAAAAGAGCAACAGTGACAAAGAGTCACCCTGGAATATCCCCTTTTGAATTTTTATCCCTGGAATAATAATTTGTCCTTTATCATGGCTTAGGTGCAAGTGGTTTTCCATTGTTTTATAGTGGCGGTAATGTAATCGATCAGTGTAGGGTGCATCTTGTACATTTTTAAGCACTCTTTTATCCATGAATGTGGGATACTGCTAAATGCTTTCTTGTAGTCTGTCCATGCCATATTTAGATTCTTTCACTTTGTACAGTTACCTATTATGACTTTATTTAACAACAAATGATCCTTTTCTCCATATGACTTTCTTTTGCTACCCTTTTGTTCTATTACCATGACTGAATTTTCTTCTAAATGAATATAAACTTTGTTGGCATCAATTCCAGTGTATAGTTTATACATCATCAGAAGGCAAGGTATTGGTCTGTAGTTTTTAGGATAGCTTGCAGGTTTGCTCTTAAGAAGGAGTTTTGTTTTTCCTGTTGATAACCAGCTTTACATCTGTTAGGGGTGTGCATATAAATTTCTTACTCATGGCTAAATCTTCATATAAAAATGTTAATATGTTTAGCCAGAATTTAGCTACTGCATTTGAGCCTGGGCTTTTCTATTTAGGAGCTTTTCTTAACTTTGTTTCAATTTCTGTAGCCGTTACTTCATCCCATTTCATATCCTGTACATTTTAACTTCTTATTCTTACTTTTACTTTTTCTATCCAATCAGCATCTTTGTTATGTTCCATAGGATCATCATAGATATTTCTCCAAAATGTATCTATTTTTTACTTTTTTGGTGGTATTTCAATTCCTTTTGCCTTACTTGCCAATTCTGTAAAAATCTTTTTTATGTCATCAATAAACTGCTTATTTTTTACTTTTACTTTATATTTCTTTTGCATATCTTTTAAGTTTTTCTGCCTATGCTATTTTAGTTTATCTGTGATAGTGCACAGTATATCCTGATCTGCTCTGACACTATGTTGTTTTTATCACGTCTCTCTTTCTGAACAATTTTGTTGATGTGTTCCCTCTTCTGTACTCTTCTATTGCTTTATAGTTTTCTTTAGCTGATACTTCTATGATGGCACTCAATTTCTCCCCTTCCTTTCCCTTACTGCCCTGTGTTTCTGTTGTAAGACTTTATCTTTTATTGATTTAGCTGCACAGTACTGTATCTTATTTACATGTTATATCACATGAACTTCTATAAACAGTCCTAATTAATGTGTTCATTTGTTTTATCAAACTTCAAATTTTGGGGGTTTTATTGACTTACTGTAGTTTATTTCGTTCATGGGTCTTAATATGTCTGTCCATCTCTATTAAATCAAGCAACTGTTCTCTTTGATCATTTTCTTTTCAACTGAGGTCCCATTCTTTGTTCTCCATTTCCTGTGGGGATTCTACAGAAAGTTACAGAACATCTTTCTGTGTCATCCTTTGTTCTTTCATATGGGAACTCACTGGCCTATCACTCTACAACATTGACTGCATCAGAGTTGACAGAGTTTCCTGTTCCTTCTCTTGCTATAAATCCCCAACTGAACTTTTGTACTGGTTTCCTATGGAAGGTTCCAAAGTATCTTCATATGGCAACTGATCGGATGTTTCCTGCTCTACTTGTTTCTCCTTGATGTGGAGATCCATTGCTCTGTCCTGCTATGGTGTTATCAAAGTTAGATTTTGTAAAATAGAGCCTTTACATCACAGGTAATCCATGACCCCGGTTTCTATTTCTTTAACTTCTCCAATATTAATCCTATTTTCCCTTTTCCTCTTTGTTTTCTTACTTTTTGTATTGTAAAGTTTTCCATATGTGGATGCCTTTGCCTGTATTTCCCTTCAAATATCTTTGGTGCTGTTCCTTTTGTATTGATTAGTTTCTCCTTTGCTTAAATATTGCACCATATTAAATCTCTTTTTTTCCTTCCCATGCCCATATTTCTTCTTCAGCTATCTCCTCCTCTTGTTACTCCTTGCTGTTGGGACTTGCTGTTCCATCATGTTCTGATATTACCTGTGTTAGACTTTCTACACTAAATCCTTCACTTCACAGTTATTCCATAACTTCAACTTCTATTTTTTAACTTCTACTTTACTAATCTTCTGTTCTGTGTTCCCTCTTTGTGATGCTATTCTTTGTATTGTGAACTTTTCCATATCTGGACACGTTTGCCTGTATTTCTCTTCAAATATCTTTGGGGCTACTTTTTTATTGATTAATTTGGCTTTATTCTTTTCATAAATATTGCACCATATCAGATCTGTCTTTCTTTCCACTTCCTGAGTTTCTTCTTTTTCCAACAGCCCAGGGTTTCTTGGTCTGTATAATGTTTTTCATAAATCTGTTGTTTTAATGAACACAAATTTGCATTTGAAGCTTTTGACACTTTTTCTTGTGCAAGTATTTTTCTTTACTCTAATTTCTATCTTAATCTTTTTATATATCTTCTGTCTGGAAATTCTGGGCTTCTTACATAATAGAAACAATAAATTATTTTTCTTATCCTGAATAGTCCACTATTTCATTGTTGTGTCTCTGTTTTGACCTATCAGTTTTTGTGATTGTTGTGGACTACTAATTCCTTCTACAATGAGGGGGGGGATCCTCCCCCTGTGCCTAGGAATGTTTCTGTGTCTTGAGGATTCTACACTGCCATTTTTCCAGTCCTGGCACCAGTGGACCTACCAGGATTGGGCACTTTTTTTTCCCGGGTCTGGTGTACCCAGCTATCTTTTTTACTTATTAACCTACTTCTGACCATGATATATGCTATATGAAATATGTCTATATATCAGTGTCATCTTGGTGAGATTTTATGAAAAACAGGGTCCACCTCATAAAGGCACTCAGCAAGACTTCAGAATGAATTCAGTTCCAGCAATAGTACTCTCCTTTGCTTGCTGACTTATCATCTCCCCATTCAGTTTGTCCTACTCCCCTTTCCCTTAAAGACAGATTTAATAAACGCATATCTTCAGTCTTGAGGAATCTCCCCATATTCATATGAACTGGTAAATAATAGATATAATAGTACTGTAAGTTCTTGCTGAAGTGTTCTCACGTCATTACTATGAATTCTATCTCCTCCTTGTGCTTTGTTTGGCTCCAGTTTGCATAGTTATTTTTCAATATGCTGTAATTTGATTTCAGTATCTGAAGTTACCCGGATGTCACTAGGACAACTTATCCCCCACTTTGTGGAACCAAACTGTTTTGCATAAGCTTTTGTAAATATATCTATAATCTGTATGTGTCCAAGAATACATTTTTGAATCTACACATAGTTTATCAAGCTGTGTGCCTTTACTCTTTCCACATCTTATGTGTCTATAAGGGTCTACATTTAAATCCCAAAAATGTATATAAAGATATTGACCATAATAGGAAACCATTTTATAGACGGGTCTACTTTTAAATCCTTTACTCCCAGAATACCAAATCCCAAAAGATCGAGAACAGAAACATGAACTATCATTATCTTAAACTCAAATTCCAAAATACTGTAACCCAAAATAAAACATAGAAAGTACAATTAGTTAGTTCTCCATCACTGTAGCAGGGGGTGGGGGCTATGCCCCCTGTGCCCCCCACACCCCCTGCAACGTAAATATACCTCAGAGGTTGCACTAATTTTAGAAGAAGGATAAATCCTAATAATCAGTACAATACACTTCTCTCTTAACAATTTCACTCTACGTACATAACATGGCAAACACTACACCCCTCCACTACAAGAAAAAATCATAAATCATTATTAGTAAGGAAGTCACTGACATTACTCACCATTACAAAAACTTGAACTTACATAGCAGTTCTCCACATATTTTACACATTAAAATATAAATATCTCCACCAACATCACAAACTTCAAACGTTAATGCCATCCTTTGTTTTATGTACGGACTGGGGAAGTTTAAAGAGACAGAGCAATATTAAGCCAATTACCATTAAACTTGTATTACACTTTCGTATTCTGGGATTCGATTTTATAAACATTTCAAGATAGTGATAGTTCGTGTTTCTTGATTTGATCTTTTGGGATTCAGTACTCTGGCAGTAAGGGATTTAAAAGTAGACACATCTATAAAATGGTTTCCTATTATGGTCAATATCTTTATATAAATTTTCTTCAAATTTGTCATGCTCTTGCCTCATGTTATGCTTAATTTGTTTGTCCAGATGTTTATTTCAGCTTTCAAAGTTGTAGATTGACCTCTTTTCGGTTTCTTATATTTTGTCTCTCACCTTAATCGGGTACCTTATTCTTAGGGAAATATATCCCCCTGATGTTGTATGCCTAGATCTTGATGTTACAAATTTTTTTTTTTTGCACTCAAACAATTTCTGTTTCAAAACTTTTCACATTCCATCTGCTGTTTTTTCACTGAATGCGTCAGTCAAATTAGTTTTACATAGTGATTGTTTTTCTTCCATATATTCTAAAATTAATCTTCTGTGTACTGGTTTATTTATTTTATTTATTTCCAGTTTGATAACCGGGGTGGTCTACTGGGCTCAAGGAGCCCGTTTTCAGTGGAGAAAAGCTCCAAAATTACAAAGATACAATAAAAATACAATAAAAATACGATAAAAAGTACAATAAAATGCAGTTATGAATAAATCCTAGTGTTATATAATATTTTAAACAAAATTGTAAGATGATACAGCGAGATGTAGCAAAAAGATGCAGTGCAATACGTGGAGTATAGGAGACCTGAGGATAGTTCATAAAGAACATGCATGGTAACGAAGACGGGTAGTAGAAAGTAAGCAGAGTAGTAGGAATACATACCTAAAAGTGGAGGAAGGGGAGAGAGGTAGTTGAGTGGTGAAGCAAGAGGCAATTGTTTATTAGAAAGAAGAACATATGTGAGAAAAAAGCAATAGGGGTAATAAGGAGAGTAAAGTTAGTAGAAGAGTGTTGGACACAATTTGTAGAATGTTAGAGTCATTAGTTAGTCAAATGCAATATAGGTTTAGATGGAAGAAGTATATAGGGAGAGAGAGTACAGTAAGAAGGCTATCTATAGTATTTACATTATATACATTAAAGGTTTATAAGTTATGTTAGAGATATCAAGGGGAAGCTGTTGGGCAGAATAGCAAGGTGAAGTATTTAATGAAGAACAAGTAGGAATGAGTTTATTAGGATTAGGGGGGCAGAGAGCAATTAGATTTCCAATTTTGGGAGAGATAAGAATGGAGCTGGGATTTAAAGAGTTCAAGGTTATTGGAGATTCTTAGCGAGGGGGGAAAGAGTTCCATTTTTTTGCTAGGGAATAGGATAGCAGACAATGGCCAGCGGGACGTTTTGGTTTGTGAATAGCAAGTTGATTTTGTTGTGCAGAACTTAGGGGTCTGTGGGGAGTATAAGAAGGAAGGATATATGCTAGAGCAGGGCATGCAGTAGGTTTAAAGATTAATTTGTGGGCTGTAGTGAGTTGGAGGTAATCGAGGTAGTTGGGAAGCTCTAGCTATTTTAGCATGTGTAGGGAAGAGCAATGGTGGGAGGATTTAGATTTAGTAGCGAATTTGGAGATTTTGTTGTAGCAGATTTCTAGTTTTGAAGAGATGGAGGAAGCAAGGTTGGTTAGAAGAGGGGCACCGTATAATAGTGATGGTAGTAAGTAGGTAGTGGCAAGAGTTTGCCTGGTAGAGGGAGAGAGGAAATGAAAGTTTCTGTATAGTAACCCAAGTTTTTGATGTTTTTTTTTTATATTTAACTGGACATGAGTATCGAATTTTTGGTGTTCGTCGATAGTAACACAGAGAAGTTTAGCAAAGGGGACAACTTCTATTAGGGAGTTGGCATTACTGGTAATATTGAAAGATTGTTTGTTAAGGTGCAGGTTTTTAGAGGGAGAGGAAAGTAGGATTTTGGATTTATTAGCATTAAGGGAGAGGTGGTTTTGAAACATCCAGTTCTCAGTGGCTGTAAAGGCAGATTGGATAATTGCTTGGAGATCAGGAAGATTAGGAGCAGAGCAGATTAAAGTAGAGTCATCTTCTTACTGCAGTATTTTAGTGTTGGGAATGGCTGCATGAAAATCATTAATGAATATATTGAAGAGCATTGGACCGAGTATTGAACCCTGGGGAACCCCGGTTGGGGTAGGAAGGAAGATTGAGGTACTAGTTTTCCATTTCACAGCCTGGGATCTGTCAGAAAGATAAATCTTAAACCAGGTAAGTGAGTGCTGACTGAGATTGAGGTTAGACAGGTGAGTTAGTAGGTGGGAGTGAGAAACAGTGTCGAAAGCCTTGGAAAGATCTAGAAGGACAGTGGATACAATGAATGGGTTCATAGAAATCCTTCCCAGCCTGGCAAACAGATGGGTCTAGTTCTCAGCACATACATGTAAATGAACAAATGGCTACTGTTGTATTTCCAAAATTCCAAGCCATGTAACCATGAATCCTGGAACTGTGCAAAAAAAAAAACCCGAAACACAAAAAACTAAAGCAGAAAAAAATCATCACTCTTTAATGTTTTTTTTTTTTTTCACAGACAAGTCCCAAGTACCCCCACTCATCCTTATATATCTATAGCTATGTCTATATATATATGTATATATAGATATAGACATATATATAGATGCATCCACACACATATACTATAACACTGAGATCAGTATAACTTGCAACAGAGAAATTCCAGTGAGACATCACAGTCTCAGACTTAGTATATGCAAGACCTGGAATTCATTAAGGTACCATAACATGCAAACAAAGGTATGCATGTTGTGGTACATTTTCCCCATTCAACAACTGTCCTAACATGGTGCTGCACAGTACTCTGCACAAAGATGAGCAGCACAATGAGGGGCTAGCTCTGAGTCTGTGCTTAATGCTAATGAGGCAGTTCCAGGGGAGAGGTATATATTAATTAGCCATTTGTGATGTTCATTGTGTTACACTGCTGCAGTCATTACACTTGGGTTATCCTGCCGTCAGGCGGTTCCCCAGTCAGCCTGAGTTCCAAAGTCTTGGTCCGGCGTCGGTTGCTGTCACCTCCTCCCTGACATCAGTGCAACAGGGGTATATAAGATGCAGCCGATGCCATTTTCTTCAGTCTTTCTTGCCGCGTGGTGCCCGAAGCAAAAGCAGTTCGCAAGTGCCGGTCGGCCGACTCCTGAGATTTTCATTCTGAATCCAGAACCGAAGTCTTCTACAAAGCTAAGTACCCCAATGGGGAAACTTTTTCTTGCCTCAGACCGATGTCAGTAAAAGTTAACTATTTCTTGTGGGAAGCAACTACCTCATAAGGATTTTCATTCCTATTGTATCCCATGCCTAGGCTCAGACCACAACGTCACTGGTTGTTGGTTTTGTGCCAGGTTTAACAAGCGCACTATTAAACGTCGGTTTGATTTTGCCTGATATTATTTATACAGAAAATTCAATTACACCATGCCATCGGAACTTCCGATGACCGGAATACATAAAAAGCGCAAAGACAAGGACAGGTATACGAGGCCCAAAACTGACGACGAGGCCTCTTCTAGGCCGGTCGCCGGTTCTCCAGTTTTTAGCGAGGCGCCCTCACAGCCCCTGACGACCGCTTCTGCAGAACCACAGGCCACCTCCGACTCCCACGTGGAGCTGACTGGGCCTTCAGATGCAGAAGTTTTTCAGCCTACCGAAACTAACCCTTCAGAGGGAACCAAAGTAGCTGAGCAATCCACAGCTTCAGAGGGTGTTTTCAGACCTACTCAGTTAAGCATTAAACCCTCTGCTAAGTCTAAGCCTCCCTTAAAAACAAAGAAACAAATACAGCATTCTCCAGGACAGGCCTCCATGCCTAAGAAACAAATGCTCAAAATGGCCGAAGACCTTATCACCCTGATCAGGGGATCCCATCCCCCTCCTGATAAAAGACAGGATGCAGATTATGACTCATCCGACCAGGTGTCCATTTCTTCAGATTCATCCTCAGACCTAGGATATTCTTTACCCCCTTATGAGGATTCTGATGCTGAGGAATCAATTCCATCAGCCTCTCCACCTGAGGACTACTCCTTTGGGGAAACCTTACATACTATGAATGAGCATTTCCATTGGGAAGGCCAGGATTGCACAGAATCCAAGAAAAGGCTCAGAGACTTCCTTTTATTACCTCAACACAGACCCCTTGCTATTCCGCCAGTGTTAGATATTGTGGATGATGTGTATACTGAATCCAGCTTAAATCCTGACTCCTTACCTCCAGCCCCAGTTAAACCTGACAGATATTACAGAGTCCCTGACTCACACAAATTTCTGTATAAAAGCCTTGTTGCTGACCCTGAAACTATTTCTCAGGGACCCAAAGGGATTAAGGCCTCATCAGCAAAAAACCCAGTTCCCTCTGACAGAGATTCCAGATCATTAGACAGATGGGGAAAGAAAGTATATATGTCTGCAACTTTAGCAATGAGAGCCTTAAATTGCCAGTTTCACATGCTAAAATATCAGCAATTTTTGATGTCTCAGTTGAAACAAAAAAATGCTTCCAGATTCAGATCCTCCAAATTTTAAAAAAATGCAGGATTTATTGCATGCAGCTGAACAAGCGGGAAAACATACTTTGAAAAGTGGTGTTGATTCTTTAGAGGCCTCCTGCAGAGCAGCAGTTACAGGCTCTGTCATTAGAAGGCATGCTTGGTTAAAAGAACATACGTTACCAGATCATGTTAAAGCAAAATTATTGGATGCACCTTTGCAGCAAGATGTGTTATTTGGAGTTAAAGCAGAAGAGGTATTAAAGAAGATGGAGGATAAGGCAAAATCTATGCAAACGGTGAAGGATTTCTTACAGGTTCAGCCTCCTCAATTTAGCAGAAATTGGCCAACAAAGAATTGGTCCTTTCCAGTTACAGACAGACCTCAAAGGGGCAGATACAGATGTCCAAGAGGTAGAAGTCAACCACAAGGTCCTTACAGGCCTCGACAATGGGGTGCACCAGGCTAGAAGGAAGGGGAAGACAGGCCCCAACCATATAAAAAGCAGCCTCAATGACTTCCCACTACAGCTGCCAAACAGCTCTCTCTTGGCAGCCCCCTTAGGAGGAAAACTGGCACTTTTCTATCACAATTGGCATTGGATCACCAAAGACAAATGGGTTCTCAGCATTGTATCTCAAGGTTACAGGTTCCACTTTCACACTCTGCCAAGGTTAAAAGGAATGCCAAATCTGACACTAAATCAATGGGCAGAGGCTCAAAAACAAATTACAGCACTCATGGACATGAGAGCTATTCAAAAGGTACCACCACAGGAGCAAGGGCAAGGATTTTACTCACAACTCTTTCTGGTTCCCAGAAAGAACAAAGCCTGGAGGCCCATTCTGGATCTTTCTTCTCTAGACACTTACCTGGATGTTCTGAAATTCAAAATGTTGACACTACAGCAGCTTCTTCCCATGCTGGGCAAGAAAGCTTGGCTCGTGACCTTGGACCTCAAGGAGGCATACCTGCATGTCCCTATCAGAAAAAACATGCAGAATTACCTCAGATTCATAGCTGGTTCAATGCACTATCAATTCTCTGCACTGCCCTTTGACTTATCTACTGCACCCAAGTTCTTCACAAAGTGCCTGGCACCAGTAATTGCATTTTGCAGACAGAAAAGAATTCAAATTTATCTGTACCTGGACTACTGCCTGATTCAAGCAGAGAGCAAGGACATTCTTCTAAAGCATCTGGCATTCGTAAAAAAGTTATTAAGTTGCCTGGGGTACACAGTAAATGAAAATAAATCAAAACTAGTGCCCTCACAAGAGATAATATTCCTGGGTGCCAGCTTGAACACAATGGCCCAGATGGCTTATCTCATGCCAGACAAGCAAGGACAACTGACTGTATACTTTCAATTGATGGCAACAAAGACCCAACTCACTGCAAGAAAAATTCTGCAGGCATTGGGTTACATGGCATCTTGCATACTACTAATTCCATATGCCAAACTGCATATAAGGAAACTACAATGGTACTTAAAGAGTGTATGGTCTCAACACTGTCAAAGTTTGGAAACAGTTATACCACTAATTCCTTGCCTTCAACAGGAGTTTCGATAGTGGGCTCAAGCTTGTCACCTCAACAAGGGACAGCCTTTCACTCAACCTACAGCCAGGCAAACACTGACAACAGATGCATCGGATTATGCCTGGGGAGCACACATGGCAGGAAAATGTATTCAGGGCGAGTGGCCTGCAGAACAAAGGCATCTTCACATCAATTAAAAAGAGATGCTAGCTGTACAAAATGCCCTTATAGCTTTCAAGGACCTGCTGCATCCAGGGCAACTATTACTAAAGACAGACACCACAGTTATGTGGTACATAAACAAGCAAGGGGGCACACACTCCTACCCCCTCTGCAGACAAGCGATGACCTTGTGGAACACAGCTCTAGACTACCAAGTTCATCTGCAAGCACAATTTCTGCCAGGATAGAAAAACACGCTGGCAGACGACTTAAGCAGAAACATCATGGATCCCCATGAATGGGAATTCACAAATATTCAGAATGATAGCACAGAAATGGTGGAGCCCGGACATAGATCTGTTTGCATCCCCAATGAATTGCCAGCTACAGAAATTCTGCACAAGGAGTTACCATCCACAAGCATGGAAAGTGGATGCTCTCTCATTCAGCTGGAAAAACCTACAAGTATACGCTTTACCTCCTCTACCTCTCCTTCCAAAGGTAATCATAAAAGCCAGGCAAGAAGAGCCAAAGATGATCCTGATTGCACCAGACTGGCCACGCCAGCACTAGTGCCCAATCTTAAAGAACTTAGCACAAGAGCCACCCTGGATTTTGCCTCAAATCCCACATCTGCTGACTCAGCACAAGAATCATATACTTCACAGCCAGCTAAAGACCTTAAACCTAGCTGCATGGAAAATTCCTTAGTCAAGCAAGCAATTCCTCTCTCCAAAGCTGTTATGGATGTCATTATGGAGGCCAGAAGGCCTAGTACCAGGAAAGCCTATTCGGGTAAATGGAAGAGATTCTGTGCCTGGAACTAGGCTCACAGCCTTGACCCTCTTGTCCCAAACATTCTTCAGATACTACAATATTTAACTGAGATGCTGGACAAGGGCCTCTCCTTTTCATCCATCAAGATTCATGCCTCTGCCATTTCTGCTCATTACAACATGGATCCACCAATTTTCTCTAATCCTTTGCTAAAACAGTACCTCGGAGGGGCTAAAAACATAAGACTGCTCCGTAGAGCACCTACTCCAACTTGGGACCTCAATTTTGTTTTGGAAAAATTAACTTTACCTCCTTTTGAGCCAGCTAACACAGCAGAATTAAAATCTATCTCTTGGAAAACTGCTCTGCTACTGGCAATAACATCAGCACAAAGAGTTTCAGAATTACAGGCACTAATGGCAGTGGACCCTTTCCTCATTTTCCACCAGGACAGGGTGTCTTTAAGAACTAACCCTACGTTTATGTCAAAGATGGTATCAAGTGTGACTCTAAACCAAACTATTCACTTACCAACTTTTTATCCAAAACCACAGAATAAAGGGGAGAGACTACTGCATTCTTTTGACATTCACACGCAGTTACGCTTCTACTTGGACAAAACCAAAGCTTTCAGAAAATCTGAGCAATTATTGGTAGCATATGCTGCAGGAGCACAGGGAAAAGCCATTTCAAAACAGACTATTTCAAGATGGATAGGACATTGTATATGTTTCTGCTATACACACCATGGGAAACCTGTACCTAGCAGCATTAGATCTCACTGCACCAGGGCAACAGCCACTTCAACTGCCTACCTCAGAGGAGTACCTACCAAGGATATTTTGGAAGCAGCAACATGAAGTTCTGTGCATACCTTCACCAAGCATTACCATCTGCCTCTTTACTCTAAATCCAGAGCTGGATTCACCACTGCAGTACTGCAGGGCCTTAAAGCCACCCCTAATGCCTTATAGAACCAGCCACCCTACATCAGCTTTGGGATTCTACCCAAGTGTAATGACTGCAGCAGTGTAACACGATGAACATAGTACAGTTTTGTACCTACCGTAAATGTAGATGTTTGAGTGTAGACACTGCTGCAGTCCAGGTTACCGTCCCTCCTTCCCCTCTTACTTGCTGGTACGTACCTATGTCTTCTACCCTTTACTACCTGTGGGGAGTATTTGCTGGTAACTGAAAGTTGTTGTTTGCTTTTCTTATGTATACTTTACTAGCAATTTGAATTGCCTACCTATTTGGGGGCACCTGACATCTGGGGCAAGAAAAACTGAAGAAAATGGCGTCGGCTGCATCTTATATACCCCTGTCACACTGACGTCAGGGAGGAGGTGACAGCAACCGATGCCGGACCAAGACTTTGGAAATCAGGCCGACTGGGGAACCGCCTGACGGCAGGATAACCCAAGTGTAATGACTGCAACAGTGTATACACTCAAACATCTACATTTATGGTAGGTACAAAACTGTACTTTCTCTACCATGGAACTGCCTCCAAGAAGGCATCTACATGTCAAATGATTCAAGAAATTGCTTGGCCATGTAGATCAGAACAGTCTTTCTCACCACACCATGGTTTTGAGCATGACCAAAAGGATGCACTCAGCTATATTCCACAAGCATGGTATCAGGATCATGGGGTGGAGGGGATACATTACATCATCAGGGTTACTCAAACTTAGAAGTGGCATAACAGCATAAGTGGCAGTACAGGTATCAAGAGTGGGGGATATAGAACATACTAGTGATACTCCTACATCGACACACACCATAATGGCACCAATGGCAGTACAGGGATCTAGGGTGGGGGATACACTACACCACCAGTGATACTCCTACATCAACATACAGCATAATGACACCAAAGGTAGTACAGGGATCAAGGGTGGGAGGATACATTACACCACTATCAACACTCCTACATTGACATGCCATAATGACACCAATGGCAGTACAGGTATCAAGGGTGGGAGATACACTACACCACCAGTGATACTCCTACATCAACACACACCATAATGACACCAATGGCAGATGGCAGTACAGAGATCAATGGTGGGGGGATATATTACACCACCAGCGATACTCCTACATTGACACACACCATAATAACACCAATGGCAGTACAGGGATCTAGGGTGGGGGCTACACTACACCATCAGTGATACTCCTACATCAACACACACCATAATGACACCAATGGCAGTACAGGGATCAAGGGTGGGGAATACTGTACACCACCAGTGATACTCCTACATTGACACACCATAATGACACCAATGGCAGTACAGGTATCAAGGGTGGGGGGATACACTACACCACCAGTGATACTCCTACATCAACATACAGCATAATGACACCAAAGGTAGTACAGGGATCAAGGGTGGGAGGATACATTACACCACTATCAACACTCCTACACTGACATGCCATAATGACACCAATGGCAGTACAGGGATCAAGGGTGGGGGATACACTACACCACCAGTGATACTCCTACATCGACACACAGCATAATGACACCAGTGGCAGTATGGGGATCACAGGTGGGGGTATACACTAGACCACCAGGGATTACACTGACAGCAGTATCAAGATTTGGGTGAGGGGAACCACTACACCACTAGAGATACCAATAATGAAGTGCCGTGATGACACCATCACAATGGGGATTGAGGTGAAGGGAACCACTAGACATAAAAGTCCAGAGATAACTGAAGGATTACAATGCTCTAATGGCACCAACAATTATGGGGATTGGAGGGTAGGGGGATACACCAGACAACCAGGCCATAATAGATATGTAGTATGTAGTCTAATGGCATTTCAATTATTAGAGGGGTGAGGAGAATCACAGCAGGGCAGGTAAGTAAAAGACAGGTACCGATTTTGTAGTGAGTGAGTGTGTGTGTGTGTGTGTGTGTGTGTGTGTGTGTGTGTGTGTGTGTGTGTGTGTGTGTGTGTGTGTGTCTGTGTGTGTGTTGTGTGATTCAGTGGGGGAGGGAATGGTACTGCCTACATGAGCAGCAGTTTACCACCATGATACGTACATCAGCAATTATTTGCATGTTGTGGCAGTAAATGCAATTTAGAAGCATGCAAATTAGCTGATAATGAGGTCTTACTTATTCCTGGCCAACATGTCATTGAATCCCAAATTGGCACATCATAGGACCGCGCCCTTTTTAGCATGAGCCCTATTGTACCAGCTGGGCCCTTCAGTGAATCTCTGGGCATGTTTTCACACATTTAGTCTGATTGTTCTGGGACTCACACATGGTAGTCTTAGAATTTAAAACTGTTACTGTAATAGTCCAATTCGAGCTAGTGAAGGAGTCATTGGGTGGGCTTGTGCAGACAAAGTAGAACACAGGACATCATTCACTACTAGACCTTCTAATAACTAAAATTCCAAACAATATCTCCTGAGTAACTACCATCCATCTTTTTCTTGGTGACCATTGCTCAATACTTTTCCAGAACATTAATCTCTTTAAACCACTCCCTCTCCTTATAAATCACATGTATGTCTAAACTGCTCAAAAAAATCGTCAGACCTAAAAGACTGTAAACATAGTCTAAAAGGTTAAAATACAAATGAAGGATTAAGTATACTCACACATCTATCAACTAATCTACAAAATAATTTTTCCCCACTAAGAGCCTGTCTTCCCAAATCAAAACAATCCAACTGGAGCTCATAGGAATTGTGTGCTTCTAGCACTGAGAGATAAAACCAAGGCTAATTGGAAAAAATTGTACAATACTCAGACCTATAACAAATGGGTACCATCCGGGGCTCTGGCCAAAATTAGTTATGCCCAGATATTACGCTGTTACTTGCCAGTATCAGTATAACATCCCTTCCATCTTTATCACTTCAAACAATTCTGGAAGGAGATGAGTCTTACTAACAGGGCCACCCAATACAATAAAACTGTAAGCAAAAATCATCATTTGCTCAAATGCCTCCCCAAACCACTACTGAATTATATTTAGAATTTTCCAAAATGTCACCCTACCAATCTAACTGACCTACCCTTTGTACCTCTTTTTGTCTGTTTCAGATATGAATAGAAAATGCATGGAAGACTTTCTTGAGAAACGTTTGTTTGACACCCCTGATAGATCTGACAAGTTTGAATTTTTGCTAACAAAGCCCTGCAAACAATTTCCACTTCATCACATTTTTACCCTCAATAAACCTATTCATGTGTCACAACACTACGCTAATCACCTGGAAGGATGCCTGGCTAAGAGCTGATACTAAAACTACTAATTGCAAATCTTTCTCTGACATCATACCAATTTTTATGCAACCTTTGCTAGAGAAATTGTTGTAATAACACATCTATACACAAATTTCAAAATACATTCAAAAATGAAATTTATTAACAACATGGATTCTGCACTGGCTAAAGTATCATATTTTTGGATAACGTCAGACCTAAATGTAGCACTGTGACAGCTACGTACTCTGTTATGAATGAAATGCTAAAAACAAAATGAGACAGGAACAGTTACCTGGTAACATTTGATCTTAAAAAGGACAGTGGAGTGAATATAAAAAAATACCGAAAGTTATGATGTCAGCAGGAGTATGCAATTGGTTTTGTAGATACTTGTATAACAAGACCTTCAACATTATAAAAAAAACACAGTAAAAAACAAATACATACGTCTATAACAAAGGTATTCTCAGGTGTCAGTTTTAGGACCATTAATATTTTTACTTTTTCTAAATGATTTATACTTGGAACTACCTAACCTAAATTGCTGTACACTGACAACATGCTCTTAACTAGGGTAAATAAATCCTCGCTTAAACTAAATACATCCATACAATAAAGGTTGTTCAGTGGAACTTGCTACAGCATAACTCGCTAAATTTAAACACATGGAAATCAACAGTGATGGATTTTGCCCCCTACCCCCAATGATTATCTCAAAAATACACACGCACAAATTAATAGACTTGTTCAACGTAAAGCATTCTTAATAGAAAGCTAACAGTGCACCAATCAGCTAAACAATGCTGCAATTGATACAGAATACATTCTCTTTTTTTATTCAGTAGCACAATAACATGTTCTGAGATGCATAATAAATATAGGATAGTAAAATAATTTTTAAAGGATGCATGGACTGAATTGTTCCATCAAGTTCGCAAAGGTAGTGAGACACTAAAGTGCATATATACACAGACTTTCCAAGAAGAAACAATTTTAAACAGAAAAGGAAGCAAAGCTTTTTAGAATGAGTGACATGAAACCTTCTTACTAGGAAGTTACGTAAAGGTACATCTTGTGTGAGCAGTTAGTTGCACCTCTTGTTTTGAATACACGCATATATACACAAGTTTTGAAATAGAGAATCCCCTGCAACCATTCTGAATACTTACAAAATGTACCACCGTATGGATCCCTGCCTTCAGTTTCTTCTCATTTTTTACTTTAATGACACCACCCCAAAAATTAAATTTCTGTAAATTCAGAGGTGGCAGTTAAATTAACATGTAGCTTAAACTTAGGTCATGCTTATACTACCCCACACTTCAGTCTGATGTCTGTCTACCTGCTACCACTGCATTATGGGTACACTACAAGAGCTCACATACCAATGCCATATGGGTACACTACAACAGCTCACACGGTAATAGCTCTGCCAACTCTTGGCCCTATAAAACTCCATATCCCTACTACTGCCCTAACTGTACCCTGAAATTCTCTCCCTTCCAGTTTCCTACCCCCAAGACTCCCTTCACAACTTCTTTATCGAAAAACTCCTCCCCAAACCTAAACCCTCTTTCCAATGGCTGTCCTAAGATACAGTCCCACTCCCTCCCCTGCTACCTGCCTGACCTCATATTTGAGTTCAAGTGTGAGCAGCAACCTACACAAGCTATAAGATGCTCGAGTTCCTGTCCTTAAGACGGTGGTCTTTTAGCACTTGGGACCCATGCACTTGTTGTAGAACCTGGCAATAAATATAATTTTTTGCTTTCTTTTCCTGGTATATTTAAGACATAAATCTGTGGTTCTCTTCAGAATATTAGAGATGATATAACTTAATACATCATTCAGTATATTTCAGACAAAAATATAACCTATTTGGGTAGGAAAAATAATCCTTACATAATAATAAGTTGCATTATAATAAGTATTATACAATGACTTCTCAGCGGTATTCAAATATATGCTTGCTGACTGGACAGCCCAACTAGTGTGCCCATTGCAAATCTAAAGTACCATTGTAAGTCCAGACTTTTCTATTGGCATATATTATGGAGGACAGAGCAAAATAAAGAGAAATCAGGTACATTCTACAAAACTAAAAAACAAAAATGTACCTGATTTTCTTTGTAATTCTGTACTGTCTCTCCTAAAGTCTTGTCAGGCTGTCATACCTCTAACTGTATGGATCTTCACCTCATAGTTTTGTCCTATCCTCATAAAAGAAATTTATTTTTCTGGCAAGCCACAGCAAATTGACGTTATTAAATAATGACAGACATTTGAGGTTTAGGCTTCATGTCCTTCAGAAAATGCACACTAACACAAAACCTCTCCTTCAAGCAACATTCTAACTTTATAAGAGCAATAAACTCTCTCTATTTTTGGATCATTGCCCCCCCCTCCCCCATTACATTGGGCTTTGTACAGATTTCTTGCATAGATACTGCCAAGAGGAGGAAAAAAAAATAGCAATGGAAGTTCTAGTCTCAGCTCTTTCTCTTGAACAGCTGTGAGGCACTGTGCAAGCAAGGGAATGTAAGTCCCTTTATGCATGTGCAGTACATCAGGAAACATGGAAGAATGCAAAACAGCATGGTGGAACACTACAGCGCCATTACACAAAGACATGATTTAGTAAAGGTAAGCAATTTCTTTCTTAAATAGTGACGTGTAATAGCAATGCACCAGCTGAGGTATATCCAAGATTACCCACACCCTGTCATGTGTTATTGCTTAATAGTCCTATTGGTTTATCACTGGAGTAGTTTTAATAGCTTCCAACATTTTTGGTCTGACTTTGGTTTAATTTGAGTCTTAGGGCTAAGATTAAGATGTTTCTGGAAAACATGGCTTTAGAAAAAGTTTACTGGTTGTCAAAATAATATGGATGAAATTTTAAAGTCCTATGCTAGAGTTAACAGTAGCAACCAAATCCAGTTAAAATTGTGCAATGGAAGTTAGCAGTGTCTTAAGGTAAGTGTTTGTCCCCAGTCCTCTAAATAAAATACTGACACAAAATTGCAGTTGCAACAATTTATTGAATAAAATCTCAACAATCCTTAAAGAATGTACCATGCAATTAATAGCGGGAGAGTTAAAAAACCTTTAACCAAACATTTCAAGCTTTATTTACAATGTAACAGGCATGCTAGTTTGCTGATCTGTCACCACAATTAGCAATGTGATAATCAGCTGCTCATCTGCAATTCTGCCCCAGGCAGCGTAATACTGATTACCTTTTCCAAACTAAATAGGAAAAAAGGAAGAAAGTGGCTACTTCTGAACAGAAGGCACTGACCATCTGCCCAATAATCTTGAAAAAGATGGTGGAGAGGGGGGATTCACAGTTGCCAGCACTAAAAGCCCTAATTTCTACTTAGCTCCACCTTATATTACTCCTAAACACTCCACCTCCATCTACCTCATGCATTACCTCACCTCCTTCTCTCAGTGTAACTTAAACCAGCTCCCTTCCATCTACAAAACCTGTAACATCCTATCCTGGATCCAGCCCCCCAACTCCCTTAATACATTGGGGGATTTAGGACAAATAACTCTGCATAACAAACTTCATTTATTTCCAATCCCCTGAATAAAATACTGACACAAAATTGCAATTGTGGCCATGTATAGATTAACATTTCAAGAAGGCCTTAAATAACATGCCACGTGATTAACAAGGGCAGAGTTAAATCAGCTATAACCAAACATTCCAGACTTTATTTACAATGAAGCATTAGCATTAGTTTGCTCACCTGTCAACAGAATTAGCAGTGTAACACCCAGCCTCTAACTTGCAATCTTAACTGCTCGACTGATGAAAATATTGTCAGGTAAACCTTGCTACTTGGCTGATACCTCCATAAAAGACAACTGACTCCATCTAAGATCTAAATACACTAAACAGTGAATCTTCCACAGCTTGGGGTCTGACCCTAACAATTCACCATTACATCTAACCAACACTCTCTTTGCTGCTCAATACACATAGGAATGGCCAACAATGGTCACTCTTCTTTGTCCTGTAAGACAAATAAACAATGTTAAGCAGATATATCAATAATACACTACCTCACATACATCTGAACATTAGAATTCCACTTGCCCTGCCTCTTAAATACCTCAATGGATGTGCCCTCTGCAGCTAGATCAGGCACTCTCTGTATAAGAAAATAATCTGAAGGATATCTAGAATATGTTACATCCTGCACTTTTAATGCCTTCTTCAAAACCACATCAAACTGCCTCAAAGATAATGGCTTATCATCCTTAAAACAAGAAAAAAAAAACTGCCTCAGTCCTCTCAGCCCTCACTGGCATCCATATTTAGTCTCTTCCATAATGCATACATGTATTCATTTTAAACTACATAACAACTCGCCAGTCATGAAAGCCCCATATACAAAAATATGCCCAAAAAATATAAGCCTCAACAGTATTAGCAAACTTCCTATAACCTTTTAATAACCTTAAAAACTTCCCCAAAGGCATACATTTATCTAATGCTAAACTTCTATACCTCTTCCATCTCTAGACCATTCTCACAATTAGCCAAGCCTTTGTTCAATAGACTAAACCTCCAAATTTTGCCAATACTGCTAAAGCTGACAACTGTACAACATACTACCCAATCAACTCAACTGACCAAACCCTATCTTCTGCTTTAAGCTCAACCACAAACTGACTGAAAGAACTCAGAGAAGATGTAGTTCCTTGTAGAAGCAGACTGAGAATACAAAGGTAAATGTCTTGCTAAACTCTGCCAGTCTCCCAAACCTCATTGGGAACCTCCGACAGGTGTTCTTTTGCATATGGAGCAACCATTTAGAACCTGTAACTCAAAGCATGACAGACTATCAGCTATCACGTTGCAATGGCCTGAAATATGCTGTGCTGAAATAGACACATTAATCATTAAACACTGTAACACTAAATTCTTACCATAACTATGTCTGTCCCACTGTTGATGTTTTCTTAACTAGCACTTGAACAACTGCTGCATTGTCAGAAAACAAAACCACTCATCTGCTGGGCAACTCTTTTTGCCATATCACTAATGCTGCTCAAATCCACATGAATTCCAAGAATGCAGAATCACTCCTCATTTGGTCATCCCATTCTACTGGTGAAGGGACCACAAACCATTTACCTCCAAAATATGGCCCCATGCGTAGACCACCTGCTTTATCTGTGCACAACTCCAAATCAACTGCAAATACACAATCATCCTGCCACAATGCAATTCCACTGAAATCTTACAAAATGCTTAACCAAATCTGTAAGCCCTTCTTCAGTGCCCTAGATACCCTAACCCAGTGATGTTTCTTTAATACAGTGACTAGTGTTCTGCAAAAGGGACTTCCAAAAGTCACCACCTGACATGTAAAATTAAGCAGTCCTAGCAGCACCATCCCATCTATCACTCTCACCTTGGCCACATCCAACCGCTTGACAATATGCTCCTTCAGTTTATTTTCAGGGAAAAGAAAATATCCATTACCTGCATCTTCTTCAGTGGGACTTCCTTTCACTAAAGGACCCCCCAAACTCATAACAAATTGGCCAAACTCCTGCACCCCCACTTCAGTCCTGTCTCTATCTTTTCCCATTAACAAAAAATTGTTGAAATAATGTACTCAGTTTTTTCCATTTCATACACTGTTTCCAAATCCAATGTAAAGCCATGTTGAACTTCTCAAAGGTGACAAAATCCACTGCACAGCCCATTGACATAGCCATATCAAAAAAGAATTTACCACCTACATACACTTCCAATTTTAGTCAGTCCTCTTTGGTTACAGCAGCAACCTAATGGCAGCCGCGATATCCAGTTTTGCTAACCAGAGGTTCTCAAAAGTCTGAATCATCTTAATTGTATCATTCAGGGATGCATACTGAACTTTACCAACTCTTGTTGCTATGATCATTAACTGAATTTCTTTCAGCAAAAGGCAAGTGCTGAATGATCCAATACTCTCTTGGTTTCCTTTTTAGAAGTAGACCCAATGGTGACATACTAAACCTCTTAAATAGAGGTGTAATCAATGGACCCATAATCCTACCTGCACTGACCTCCTTGTACAACAACCTCAGTAAAACATCCTCTCCTCCTTTAATGGATTTCATATAGTTGCAAATCTTGTTAAGACCCCTTGCATCCAACTGGATTGAAAACCCTACTTAAAAACCTTGAACTAACTCACTCACCATCCCTCCCTATTATGAAAATGTGTGTGAGTAACACATCTAGTACCTCTGCTTTAATAGCAGAACTTGTTGGCCATTTTTCTGGTCCCAATCTGAAAGGCCTGTCCTGGCCTATCACCTAATCCTCTACCCTTTCTTCTTAACCACAAATCAGTGCCCACTTCCCTTTGCAAGATAGGATACCAAGCCACAACCTCTGCCAACCTATCTTCCTTATACAAACACCTTGACCCACTATACTGCCATCCACAAAAGGAATGCACATGAACAAAATGACACATGAGCCAAGAACACCTCCTTGCATTAAATTCCCAACATGCCTTACCATCATCCACTCATTCAACTAAACCCCCTTGATTTAATGTACTTGTCACACAGGGGGCTAACTACATATCAGCATGTCTAACTCCCCACTTTAAAGATATGTATACTGCCTTCAGTTTCCTAAATTTCTGGTCATACCATAAATAGCAATTATCTATCTCTAACCTCTTGAGTATCCATGATTGATAAATTAAGTAATATGTCCTGGGGTTCCCTTCCTATCACCCCTGCCATGTAGTACTATGTAGTACCATGTAGCTGTCCCAACATCATATCTTAAATGCAGATGCTATCCTTTTATCAAGCATTGCCAGAGCTGCTACCAGGTCTTTTGACCCCAGGCTATCTGCTATTTACTGCACCCCAGCTGCATCTAACAAATCAAAGATATCAATGAAGTCACCTCTCCAAATCTTCTCCTCAACAGCCAAGTATATAGTGTAATATTTACCTCTTTGCCTCCACCTAAAACATCCTGCATACTATTCACACCTACCATTTGCTGGTCTGCCTTAGGATCATACACATCCAAACTAACAGATCAGCTAACCCTTCAAAATTGTCAGTGGGGCCCATACCAGCCCACTTTACATCCAAAAAACCTGACCCTCCCAACCACTCTTGCAGTCTTAATCTCCCTTCTACAACCTGACTTGCAAAATACCTGCTAAGTACTCATCACTCTGTGTCTTACCTTGACCCAACCAACCCTCCATATGACTCCTGAACACCACTTGATTCCCACAACTGAACACAAAGAATTATCAAAAAGGTTACCTTCCTTTGGCTGGGTCTTTACTGGTGACTCTACCACTCATCCTCTTGCTCTGCCTCTGTTCTCAGCCTCGTGTTCGGGTATCATCTGGTCCCTATGCTTCCTGTGACCCTGCTGCTGTCCACTAGTGTCACTTTCCACATGATTCTTGGCTGCTACCTGTCTTACTGCCTTTGCCTGAGATGAGATCACCTGTCACTTCTTCTGCACTTCCTCACCGTTCAACTTTCTGCAAAAGTAAGACAAAAAATGATTACCTTATTCAGCAACATCCTCATGCACATTTTCCTTTGAATATTACTGCACTAACTATACTGAGGCTTCACCCATCCAAAATTTCTTCTATAAGACAGACATACCCTGACTAAGTATCATAAATATAAAATGTAAATCATTATATATTCTCAATATATATTTTATGTTTTCCTCAGAAAGATTCTGCAATGCCTCCTCCCACCCCTAATATAAACAGTCCTAATAGTGTCAAGTAAATGATACAAGCACTCATCTCACTTACAGAGGAGGAATCAAACCAACATTCTAGCAAGTAACATACCACCAAACAATATATATCTATTTATCTGTATATATGTGAAGACCGCCCCACTTAACACCCCACACAATTGCTACTTAAGGGTACCAAGTCATAACAAACCCAGAGCCAGCCAACATACCTCTCAACTCAAGCAATATGGACGAAGCCAAATCATGAGGAGACAAAGAACTAATTCAGGAGATTAAATGTTGTTGTTCTTATAAGCTGAGCACATTGCCAAAATAATGCTATTTACATTAACATGCATTTTGCAAAGCATAAAAAGACTGAAGGGTAACTGTATTCCTTTATTTATCAACTTTTCTCATCTACACTTACCAGAAAAGCCACCAACATATAGAATGAACAAACTAAATAAGGCAAAAGTCTGGCCATTCTGCCACAATCCAGACAACTGAGCGGTACAGCACTCCACACAATACTGCACCTCTTAACTCAAGAACTATCAACAGAGCCAAATGAATGGGGATACAAAGGTCCACATAAGAGATTAAATATTACTGTAATACATGTACTTGGCTGCTAGAATAACAGTATTTTCATTAGCATTCATTTTCCAGAAGGATAACAGTATGTGTGTTATTACGTATTCTCTGAGGGGTAAGAAGACTGAAAGAAAACCCATGAGGAACAACTCAAGCAGAATCTGGACACTTCAGCACATTCTAGATGCTGAGTGGTACACCAGCCATTAAAAGTTCAATACTGTGCCTTATAAAACTCAATTAAAAGACTGCTGGTAAGTCATTCCAACCACTGCTACTCCACATTTATACCCTCATACAGGTTTTACAAAACCATGGCTCATGGAGGTTGAAGGGTGCTTGTTCATCTAGCTCATTACATCTAGCTAAATCAAGAAAACCTGACAATAAGAAATATGAAATAGCATAGAAACTAACATCTGGGGGTACACTAAATATATAAGATGATACAGTCTTTATTTTTAGTCATACAGCTTACCTGGAACCAACAAACCGATATATAGCACAATAGAGCCATCATGACCCTCCTACTGAACCAAAATGACTATGATAATCACAGGCTAATCATGTGGCAAGGCCCCATGCATCCCCAAGACCAACAATGCCACCCAACGCAGACCTCTCTACATGGTCACAAATCAAGGGAGATTCCAATTATTGCTCTTACATACCTAGCAAGACACAAGAGCAACCAAGATTTGCTTTAGCAAACATTTTCCAAACGACATGAAGACTAAAACTCCATGAACAAAACTCTGGGTATTCTGCAAAAAAATAAAACTAGACCCAGACCCAAGGATGTTTACATAAACTTAACAGGTTGCTAGAATAACAGGATTATGTTAGCATATATTTTTAAAAAGCCTTTGTTTTTTTTAAAGATTAGAATCCATGCCCTTGATAGTAAGAGTCTTAGCACCAGTGTCTTAACAACTCATGCCAGTTACACAATTAAAATGAAGACTGAAACTTAACTATATGCCTTTAGTGACCTATGCCAGCAAGTCAAAAAGTTACAAAGAACAACCGATGAACAATATGAAGCAAAATTCTGGACATTCTATGTGGGGGGGGGGGTCACACTTATAAGCCCCCCACTAACCATGGATTTTTACAAGAGTAACAGGAAATATTTTTTTTTTATCTTACCTCTTTTCTTTTACCAACCACCCTGTACTTATCAGGCCTGAATGGCCACTTGAGCACTGACAACACAACAAGGAGTCCCTTCACAGTTGCCAGTACTGAAAGACTGAGCCTAGCTCCACCCACACCTTATATTACTTCTTAACACTCCACCTACAACTACCTCATGCTCTACCTCACTTCCGTTTCTCAGTGTAACTTAAACTAGCTCCCTTCCAGCTACAAAACTTTTATCATCCTATCCTGTATCCATCCCCACCCCTCATAACTCCCTCTATATATCAGGGATCTAGGGCAAATAAACTTTGTAGCAAATGTCATTTTATTTTATGAAGAACATGTTGGGCAGAACAATAATGGGATAGCAGCTCATCCAGGAGATAGTTCCTTTCTTTACACTAGATGCTGACTAGGAAAGGCTTCAACTTTCCTGCTACCTAAAATAGGATAAAACAGGCATCATAAAATTAACAATTGTTCCACAGGATATTTTCTTTGTTTGAAAATTATGTTATGGTTCTAGCCTTACACTCAAGTCATTCTTGTTTCTGAAAACATAAAATAAGTTTCTTCTAATATTACAAGCTGGACTTTCCTGAAAGTTCTTTTAGTAATAATGTTAAGAGGACTCTTAGTAATCCTGACACTTTACATTTTCATTTTGTTGGCATACTTGCTATGTTCTATAAAGTCCTATAACACTGCTTTTATTGTGCTTTAATAATGTAGACTGTCTGCTGGTTTCACATTTTTTTTCACAGAAATGTATTGGTTCTAATTGACTTATTTTGTCCAGTCTTTTTTAAAACAATAAATGCTAAGTTTTAAAGATAACAGCAGATTATCCATTGTGGAATTTATTGACAAGACCATAAAATTATGATTAAAAACAATACTTAGACTGATAAAATCAAATCAGCAGGTCATATGTATATTATATAACCAATAAAATAAATATTTAACAACAACAACACAAACTGTTCAGAGTAAAAAATATAAAAACTTCAATATTTTCTAGTCCCTCAGCTGTAACAGCCTTCAAAATAGGTCTTATGTGCCTGTTTATATGGTCTGTCAGTTCTAGTGCAGATATAAAGTAGATAGCAGCATCTGCATTATATTTAATATGAAGGACTGTTTACAACAACTCTATTAAGTGATCCTTTAAGAATACCTGTTAATGCAAAACTGTGTATTTTTAGCATTCTAATTTCCAGTTGAAGCAGGATGTCTCCATGGAATAATGCCATTCTGAAACTGTTAAATATCCTCTTTGCAAAACAGGCAAATTATAGGCAGCCTTGGAACATTGAGATTATAATATTTAGTAACACGGTGCGGTGGCATGGAGGGTATATGGCAGTCTCCTATGAAAGACAGTTGCAGCACTGTTAATGAGCTGCTCATTGGTATAGTGTTTAGAGACACAGCCATTCAGTTGCCGAATCTGCCTAACCTGCAGGCTCTTTTTCTTTTCTGTCTTTTTTATGTCATGCAAACTCAAAGCCATTCAGCGTAATAACTACCTGTAAGTTTATTTTCTTTGTCAATTTGATGGCAATTTGTGGACCAAAGGTTATTCCCCCTGAGAGTTACTGCCTGCTGTAATTTATTTAATTACAATGGGAATTGCCTCCTGATTTATTTATTTATAGTTGTATTTTATTTATCTATACATGGTGTGGATTATTGTCTGATTTGTTCACCTACTTAATTCATTTACTTAGCCAACTGCGTGTCAACATTCTAAAGACGATGACACTTTTTCTATTCGGCAAATAGTATGTTTGGCTGCTTCAGGATGCCGTTATGCTGTTCTAGGTATCCTGTTTTAATTAGACATTAGGTAACTATATTTTTCACTGAAAAAAAATGTTCTACACCATAATTTATTTAATGTGGCTGCACATAAGAAAGATATGCCCACTGTTTTTTACACTGCAAAGACAAATAATGTTTTATTTTATATGAATTTGTTTTGAAAAATAGTATGCTCAGGTTCCTTTATATGCAGGTGTCAGCCTGCTTTATATAGGAAGTACACAATTATTTACATCACAATTGCCTAAGGAAAAAATATTCATTTTTGATTATGAACTTTTTATATGGTATGAATTGTCTGAGATTCTAAGTTTAATGTATTTATTGTAACCTGACAATACCCATTTAATTGTTAACAGCTAAGCCCATAATTATAAGGATCCAGAATAGGGTCATCAAACAGTACACCTTTTAGGATAAAAAGTTATTATCTTCAATTTACTTAAACAGCTGCTGAGATTTAAAAAAATAAAAGTCCAAAAGGGCATATACTCATAGTGGTTAGAAAGACATCTGCTCATAGTGGTGAGAAATGTTTGTGATACGAAAATGAATGATGAAATGTGATCTAAAGTTAAAAGCAGATTTTGTAATCATGCTTACCCTGAAAGATTGGTGGCCCCACAATTATTACTGATTGACTATTAAGAACAATAAAAAAATGACTGCCAGTTCATTTTAGACTGCAACACTTTGAGAAGAAAAGTTGGAAAAAGTGACAGGGTTGGGAGGGTAGCCAAATGGTTAAGATATATATATATCATAGTGTATAGGTATAGGTATAGTGTATAGGTATAGTATAGGTATAGTGCATAGGTATACTCATAGTGGTTAGAAAGACATCTGCTCATAGTGGTGAGAAATGTTTGTGATACGAAAATGAATGATGAAATGTGATCTAAAGTTAAAAGCAGATTTTGTAATCATGCTTACCCTGAAAGATTGGTGGCCCCACAGTTATTACTGATTGACTATTAAGAACAATAAAAAAATGACTGCCAGTTCATTTTAGACTGCAACACTTTGAGAAGAAAAGTTGGAAAAAGTGACAGGGTTGGGGGGGTAGCCAAATGGTTAAGGTGTTTGCCTTACAAACACAAGGTGCAGGGTTTGAGTCTCACAAGGGATAATTGGCTAGGCTTAAAATGGCTCGCAAGGGCAGCTAGCTTAGTACTATTCTATGAACCTATGATAAAACAAACTTAAGATATTTTATTGACAAAAAGAGCCATAATTGCAAGAGCTCGAATATTTCTCATATGGACATATGTACAATGTTAAGCAATTATTAGATGAAGGAAAGTGTCACTTTAAGGTATCAGATAATACACAGAGATCTAGTTTTTATTGCCATATTTACAGCAAGTACAGTTTTATCAGATATATTCATGTATTTGTACAAGCCCAATATATTTAACTAATAGATTGTCAAATCACTGTGATTGTTTATTTGCTAGCTGACATTGATAGAGATGTTATACAAGTAAGACAAAACATAACCTTAAGCAAATACAGCTTAGACCATGCTAATTATATGCCCAAAACATTTTTCTAGCCAGACACTTAAAGTTTCCTTCAAAGTTCTGTTACTTCAGGTGGTAAATTAAAATATATAGTATTATAATTTTTCTAACAACTTTTATTATTAAAAAATAATAATGACTTTGACCTTATTAACTGCATTTCTATACAAAAATCATGTTTAAAGAGTAAAGCTATTTTAAAGTTTAAATATGTATATTTTAAAAAAGAACTTTATTTTGCTGTTCATTAATACCTAACTGACAGGCTCTTGTGATGTGTCAATTTGAATTTAATAAATTATATAGAATTAAGTGTGCTTTTTTATACATTTAATTCACCTGATGAAGAACAAATTGCAGTCTGCAAGCTATTTATGTCATTTTACTTAAATACATCTGATTTTGATTACAGACTTTTTAACTGTAACTGAAGTCTGATTTTGTTTTATTGTTGTTGATTCTGGGAATATAGTCAATAAAATTCACTAAAAAAGTTATATTTGGTTGTTGTGTCTTTCGGCTTTTCCTGGTTAGGGGTCGCCACAGCAGAACTCCGATCCACTAATGATTGGCAGTAGATTTTTACGTGCCGAGTTGCCAGCCCTGACGCACAACCTTCAACGAAGGTACGCCTATTCACGCATGTCTTCACACAGAAGACGCTCTAGCTGAGAATCGAACGGGACAACATCTTAATGTGATGCGACAACACTACTGCAGCACCACCACTGCAGTATATAAAAAAGTTATATTTGGTATACATTTGAAAGCTCTTACAGTCACTAGATTTCTAGGTCTTGCTTTGCTACTTTGATCTCTGAGATTTTTTAGAGTTGAGCAAATGCACATTTTGTCTGCTTGTTTACTGCATTTAAAGTATACAACAATGTTGCTACTTGCATCAGAAAATTGCAAGCACAATTGTGCTTAGAATACATAACTCTAGAATCTTTCTTGTTTATTGTTCTTACCAAGTGTGTAAGCTTAAATTACAAACCAGAAGTGTTGTATTTATTAATGAATGCATTCATCTTCATAGTAGAAAGAGTGTGTTTAATATTAAGTATCCTTGCTGTTGGGTGGCATCGGACTCCAAACTGACCATATAAACTGCTGTTGGCATCCAGATAGCTTATTAGTAATGCATCTAAACTAATTTTAACTTTTAATTTCAGATGATGTACCACATTTGGTTTTGGAACAGATATTATGTGAATGGCACTGCCTTTGGGAATAAACTTGTCCAGCATGAAAAAAGTTCTGTTAACTTGACTTTGTAAGAGAATTTGGTGGTTTGCCACTAAGTCCTACTCATGAAGCCAGATAAAATACTTGAAGTATGGCAGACATGACTGATTTTGATTCATTGACAAAGTGACATAAATGAAATAATTATTTTAAGTAGCAAATAAGTGGAATGGAAGTTCTAATATTTAAATCTTGTCAGAAATAGTATGCAACACCTCATACAGTGAAAAATATGTGTGGTCATTCTGCAAGCCACTGAATCACAAATAAATATTTCTGTAGAAAGCATCTCCATGTGTTCATTTGATACAACTGTTTCCATGTACTGACTTGGACTTCAGTCTATTCAAAGAAATTTACTCTCTCTCTCCGTTATTTAATAACTGTGTGCCTTTGTGATAAAAAAAAAAAGTTAAATTAATGTTTCCATTATACCAGGGATATTTTATGACAGTGAAAATAAATATTTTGTCTCTGTGTTAAATGCAGCGTATTGTAGTATTTGAAACAGTGCAAGAACCGACTATATGTGCAAAGTAATCGGAGTAATTCAACTAGATATATAAGACATAACAGTATATACTGCAAATGTGAAGCAGAAGACATGAATATAGTTGTCTACATACAAATGCATACTTCTGTTAATATGGTGGTTCAGATCTTAAAATTTCTACCTCAGAATTCAAGGGTTTGGAGTCTATATGTGAACTCTGTTTAATTTTCCTTTTTTATCATGTCTGTGCGGGTTTCCTCTGGTTACTCACATCTTTTTCTTGTTTCCCAAACCATGCTTGTTGATTTTCTACTGTAAACTGCTATTATACACCCCACACATTTGTGACACACGCCCTGGAAGAATTGATTCAAAACAGACTAGTTTACTTACATAATTGATACATTTAAAAAAATACTGTGGTCATCAATATGATGAACATCTGCAGGTTTCTACCTTCTCTTGTCTTATATCATTAAAGCAATCAAAGCACTATAGTGACACTCAAAAACAAAAATGATGTGGTAAGGGGGTAGGGTTTGTGAACCAGATGAATTCTGTAGTATTACAATAACATACACGTGAAACACATTTACTGAACCTCTCATTTCACATTATAAATAGGATCCACTGACATCTGGGTTCCCTGTACAACTACTTCTCAGACAAAAGACAATAAAACAAGAACAACCCCTTAGATATCAATAATGATGTTAACTATGTTTAATTTTCATAGAATCTTTTCAGTTTTAGTGACATGGCAAGTGATGTTATTTAAAAGAAGTATTCCAACAATAAAGAAACTATTATAAAAAAACAGTGGAGAACTGGAATGAGAATTTACTGTTTCTCCATTTCAGTCTGTAAGAATGAAGCAGTCAATATTCTTCTCTCACACATATTAAGCAAATTAGTAAGTGCCATTGAGATTTCTCACTTAGTCAATATTTCATTGATTTTTGTAAAGAATCCTTTACTGGCCTGACATCATGCTTTGGTTCTCACCTATAGTGCAGTCAGAGAGACAGATTTCTCCCTGATTACATGAAGACAAATAAGAAAAGAAAAGTAGAATTTTATTGGAAGAATCAATCATTTCAAAAATTCAAAACAGACTGACTTTCTGCTATTTTATGTAAAGCATTACTAAATAAGATTTAAAACATTTACTGTATAAGTGGCATATAGTATGCTTTGAGGACAAAAGTATAACAGGAGCGAGAATGCAAACTTAAACATATTACATATTAAGTCAGCCTGCATTCCTTGTTCCTATTCATAGCACAAATGCATCTCTAAAATGTTATCAACAATTCAGTCATAATAACTGATTGCTTTCTGAGGATTTTGTATAATCAATGCGCTGTAGATCAGCTTGTGTAGGAAGTGTACTTTATAGCTTACTGATAAGTCTGTACTGGAGGCATACATCTCTGTCAGTAAAATGTCTCAAGTGCAATACAATCCATTAGTGCCCTACAGGTGCATGCATATACCATTCACAGTTTTCAAAATACATAATGCTGTTCTCTGAAAACCCAAACTCTCTCAGAAATATTGTGCAGGTAACAGACCTGTACCATGCACAAAATAGCTTGCTAACTAACACAGCATTTTTAAAATAATGATTGTATTATTAATTACATTTTATAAACTGCATAACAAATATTTCTTAACGTGCTGATATTAGACATATGGTCATTGCCCACTGCAATGCTATCTTTATTACAACAGTTGTTTTGGGTTTATCTATCATCATCTCACTATATGTGCCTATATAAAGCAGATGACTACTACCTTCTACGGAGCTCTAGTCTGATCCTGAGTTATGACACAACTGTGGTTCATTGATGATACTAAAACACAATGAGGCACGTGCATAGATCTACTTTTGGGACTGAACAGAGACACCGTTTGGCTCCATGCACATCTTCTTAAACATGAAACAGTCTATGAATTACTTCATCAAATCTTCATGCTGGTTTGATGATGCCTTATATTATAAAACATGCAAGGCTGGTTATGGGGTCATTAATGTTTTTAGAAACTTTTTCTACAAGATAATTGCTTTTCTCTTTTCCTTCTTAGTAATTTGTTTTTCAACACTCAGGACATCAACAGGGTCAACTAAATACTATCTGCAAAAGATCATTGATTAGTCATTCCCAGGTCTGATAAGCTTTGGTGCATTTCTTATCCCCAGAAAGAGGAAAACACTTTGATAATTTTACTTTCTTGACTTTCCTAATCGTTGCTGATTGTATTTAGGTTGCCCAATGACACACTACAATATTTGGTTAAATCAAAAAGAGATTAAATTATTTCATGTGAATTCACAGTTATTATTATTAGCAACAATATTCACTGCCTAGTTTAAAGTCTGTAAAAATGGATTGCAGCCTAAATTCCCTTTTAGTTCAATTTTATTATCAAAACCACTCATTCATAATTCTTTCCTATTTTTCTGTTATTCTAACATAAAATGTGTAGGCTTATGTGCAGCCTTTGAAGAAATATGTGACAGTTGTTAGGGGTACAATAACACCTTGTCTTCAGTATAGCAATAATAAACAGAAAAGAGAAAAATTAGATATTATATTTAACCAGGCAAGCTAACTGATTTTTTTCTGTATATTCCTAATGTGCTTAACATGTACTGTAAGAGATGATCAAACATTTAGGACATCTTGACAGTTAGAAATTCTATTGTCATTACTGATAAACATTTTTTATTGGATTTTATTCAACTAATTAATATCTAGACTGACTATAAATTGCAAATGGAGTAAAATAAATAAAGCTCCCTGCTTTTATTTCAACTCAAGTGCTCTCTGAAACTTCATTTTTTTATAGCATCATTATAACATCTATTTTTTTTGCCTGTTTGAAACAGAAGTATGATTACAAATATGATGGCTGTGATCAACTAAATTAATATATACCCTATAATACAAAATCTGGAATGTCAGCTACTTTATTGTTGCATGAATCCATGCATTTCTACCCACTCTGCAAACTATATGCTGAGTCCCATGCTCATATTCACTCTAACAGGATATGAAGGTTCAGCCCCCTATGAGGACCTCAGTGGTTTCAATTCTCAGTCTTCACTATGTGATGTCTTTCAGTGTCCTAGAGTTAATCCTGAACCCATATTCCTGTTTTGTAAATGATCACTGAAGCTCATGGATAGTAGCCCTGCCAAATCTTCAAGATGTTTGCTAAAGTAGTCTTACACATAAGCATAAGCATATGCAGTTTGTACACTTCAAAATTAATGCAAGTAGCCAGAACATGCACTTCATTATCTTAGATTAATATGTATCAATCAAGGCTGACATCAGATGGAAGTGCAGATGGTTTGCTGCTTTGCAAGTTTTGTCTGACGCAAGCCAATGAATACAGATTGAGGAGGGGTAGGAAAACGTCAAGATAATAGACACTGGGGGCATCAAACCCAGACATGAATGAGGATAGATTAAAACAAAAGAGAGGCAGTGTGCTAACAATCAGTTTCATTAGGACTGTGTATCTTTCCTTACATTATACCTACCTTATGTTATCATTCAGTTCCAATTTTAAAGTACTCAAGATCTCATCCTATGCCATTCCCCTTCCATACTCTGGCATACAGCACTATAATGTTGCACTCCATCCCATTTTGTACCCTATCAGAGTATGTCTTACTGTCCCTCACTTTCCATCATATCCCATCCAGCAGTATACTATGGGCAGTATTCATAATCCTTAATGCAAATGTGTTTGGGAATTTGGGGACAAGCGTTGACAGGTGCAACTTTGCTGTGATTCATAGAGGCCATTTACACCAATCTGCGGTGTCCTTGAATGTAGTTATGCAAATGAACAGATAATGAGATGGTAATTAGAAGTGATATAAATGTTTATTTTATGCCATTTGCAGTTTATAGTCAATTTTTCCCACTATTCCTCACTGGTCGCAGATGTGGTATAAAAAGGGAAGTTTTGCCAAATGTATCAGAGTTGCATTGGTGAAAATGCTATCTCTTGTGGTGAGCTTTGCTATTTCTAGGTCAGAGTTGCTTGTCTCGTCTTGGCCAAAACCGCCTCTGGCCAGCAGTGCTCAACCATCAACAAGGCAGATACATAAGCAAATGATTAGTCATTATAACTTTGATAATCAACATATCCTTGATAGGTTTAGAGGTACAGGGACATTATAAGGGTCTTAGTGCACATGTTCGACCCCCATAGGAACACTGGAGGAATGCATGGACTTCCTATTTCTGTGGTCACTAATGTATATATAGCCCTCATTATACTTGCTACAGGGACTTTCCAGTGACAGTCTGGGGATACCTCCGGGATATCACAGGATTCTGCCTCAAGGATAGTAAAGGAGTTCCTGGATGTACTTTGGCACATGTGGACCAATACATCTATTTCCCTGTGTCACTTCAGGCTCAGGCTTGGACTATGTGTACCTTTTATGGGGTGGCACATTTCACTGAGGTATTCGGTGAGATATATTACACCCATGTTGCAATTAGGGCCCCTCCTGGCTCACAGGGTGAGAATACCACAATAAGAAGTGCTTCCAATCTATCATTTGCCAAGTATTGTGTTATGCATGGGGATGGATCATCAACATCTCTGCCCAGTATCCTGGCAGTGCACATGATTCCCATACCTGCACACCAGTTGACTTTACTACCTCTTACTGCATGGTAGAATGTCCAGTGGTCACCTTGCTGGTAAGTTGAGAATGTTTTGTTTTTAAAGTAAGTAGTTATTCATGTTAAGTATAATAGCTATATATTACTCTACAATTTCTTATTTCATCTCCCCTCACCTTTTTCTCTGTCTCTCCCTCTCTATTTTTTTTCATAAAGGGATGCTGAATATCCACTTAAACCATGTCTTATGACTCCAGTGAGAAATCCATCTGGAGCAGCGGAGGAGAAATGTAACTCATCTCTGTCTCAGACCCGTATCGTGATTGAGATGGCTTTTGGCCTCCTGAAGGACTGTTTCAGGTGTCTGGATGAGTCTGTGGGTCCCCTTAAATATGACCTAGCTACTGTGTGTAGGATTTTCACTGCCTGTTGTATTTTGCATAAATTGATTATGTGCCATTCTGGTGGTGAAGTGACATATGCTGTCACTGCAGGTCCCAATTCTAGTCCCACTAAGACTAATGTCAAGCAGCTGACAGCAGTAGAAAGAGACCCCACGTATCAGGCTCATACATGACATGTGGCTACACAGGTTAAGAAGTGGTGTCTAGTCTAGAACTATGGACCAAGACATTTAGGCTAGTGTTTCCCTTTCCTTAAATAAACACACAGAGCATAACTGATGCATGCAGTGATACCTGTGGGCTATGCTGTGTGGTGCATGGTCTACTGTCACTATTCATCTGACACTCTCTCATCTTAAAATAATTTTTAATAGCTCTTTGCATGAGTTCTCACTGATTCCTGTGCAGTGATGTTGAAAGGAAGCAAACCCTGCTATTAAGTGATAACCTGGCAACATTTTAAGCCCCCATAAACCCTGAGAACATTGCTGCCTATGCAGAACTGTTGAAACCCTGTATAAGCATGTTAATAGCTGCTTAGAGGCAGCTGCACCCACCAGGAAGAAGTACAGAACTAATTCAAAAAACAAGCCTCCCTGGTGGAAAAAACAAAATCAATAGGCTGTATAACAGGAGGAAGACAATTATGGCAAAAATTAGGAGGTGCAGCACCCAGCAGGATAAAAGCACTCTCATCAAACTAAACAAACAACTCAGAGGACAAATAAAGTCTACTAAAGCCAATTTTGAGGTAAATATGCCCTCCCAGGGCAAGGAGAACCATAAGGCATTCTTCAGCTATGTCCACAACCTCAAAGGCAATAGACAATTCTGTGCAGAGTCCATTGTGAATGGAGTCACCTATACTGAGTCAGAAGATATAGCAAACCTACTGGCCAATAAATTCATCTCTAGTGTTACTCCTCTCTCCCCCTCAACCTTCTCTCAGGTAATACCATCATATATAACTCCCCCTGCTATTACTAGAGAACAGGTCCTTAATGCTCTCTCTAAGGCCAAGAACACTGCATCAATGGACCCAGCCAATATCTCATGATGCCTTCAAAATAGCATGACACATAACCTATCAGGCCATCAGGAATTGCTATTTAACCGTAGCCTCCAAACAAGTTTCATGCTGCATGAATAGAGAACGGCAACAGTCATCCCTCTGCACAAAGGTGGGTCATCTACAGAACCTGGAAACTACAGAAACGTAAGTCTCACTAGTCTTATATGTAAAGTCATGGAAACAATTATGATAGAAATGATCAATAATAATATAGTAAACCTCTAGACACTGGACCCAACTCAGTTTGGTTTCATCAAGGGCAGACTCAACCTGGAGGACTTCTTTGAAAAGGTCACCAAAGCAATAGATTAGTGCAAAATGGTTCACACTGCCTACCTTGACCTGGCTGAAAATAGATCCTTAACATCCACAATCACAAATAGAAGAACTTTAGCCAAAATATCTTTTTTAACATGTCTAAGAAATTCCTACTTGGGCATTGTTGACAAACTCAAGAGGTTAGATACAAACTCATCTGTCATCCGGTGGATAGCCAACTGGCTCACAGACAGGACCCAGGAAGTTAGAACTGGGGAGTCCACTTCTACTAAGAAGCCAGTCACAAATGGAGTCCATCAAGTATCGGTCCTTGGACTGCTCCATTTTAGCATTTATTTCTCTGCAGTCAAGGCCAATGTCAATGGTCTCTGGCTGACTAAATTTGAAGATGATTGCAAATTAGGACCTATCATTGAATCTCACACTGACACAAATGTTCTCCAGGAAGAACTGACACAAACAACTGGTGTCAGAGACATGGAATAAAACTAAATGCGAAAAAATGCATAACAGTATCCTTCGGGAAGTCATCCACCCCTGGCAACTATCATATTAACAACATATCCCATAGAGTTGACCCAGAAGTCAAGGGATTAGGGACACACATAGACAGTAATCAAGTCTTTGACCATCACATGTCTACAGTAGTGAGAAAATCATTCAGTGTTGCACAGCTTATAAACAAAAGTATGGCTTCTAGGTCCAAGGAAGTCATTGTTCCACTATATTTGACATTCATCAGACCTATCATTAAGTGCAATCCCCCCTTTGGTATGTATCTAACCAGACTTATCCAACAACTGGGACATCCACAGAGGTTCCTCACTAAAGGAATACAAAGCATAAGTAAAATGTACTATCAGGCCACCTCAAAGCCCTATCCTTGAATTCTGTCTCCTACAGACTTTTGAGGGGAGATCTATGCCTGACATACAGGGCATTGTCAGACCCCACTCTGATGGACCTCCTGCATATCCACAAAACAAACAGCACCAGCATTACCTGTTCTAAAGACTAAAACCTTGCCTGTGACATAAATAGAACATACTGGAGAGACAGGTCTGTGTCTCACAGACTACTCCGTGTCTGGAACAGGCTCCTCATCCATGTGAAGCAGAGTTCCTCCCTAACCCACTTCAAGTGCAACTTGCACAACTGGAGTGGGAACAGGAAATTCAATCCTGATTTGGTAACTCTGTCTCTAATGGATACAGGCGACCTGTAAATGGTTTATCTCCCAGGCCTACTCTTGTAAATGTTTCATCTCCCAAGCACTTTCTTACACTTATCAAGGGTATTAGAACTTGTCAGAGATTTGGGATGCATTGCTAGGCTTAAAAAGGTCCTTGTGGTTGTTAGCCTAGTAGACACATATGAACCTATAATAAATAAGTCAACGGTTGCACATGTATTTAATAATTGCTTTGTTTATTTATTTACTGTGCAATAGAAAGAGGTACTGTCATCAGTGAAAATGTAACTTTCATTTGCAATTTCTGTGTAAACAATTAAGTTGCACTGCACATCAGATTTCTTTCTTACTGTCATTAAAAATAATTATGAGCTCAGAAAATTTCTTCATTTGTGCAGTGATGAAGGTGCACTGCCAGCAGTTATATATATATATATATATATATATATATATATATATATATATATATATATATATATATATGTATATGGCAGGATGATTATTTCAATGTGTCAGTTCTGTAAATGTGGGCTCATTGCTATTGTGATATCTTATGTAATTGTAAGCATATGGAACGGTAATGCATGTACCAATGCTAATTCATGTACTAAACAGATGTACCTAAACTTCCCTCCTCCCCACAATACAATTGCATTTAAATGGAAATTTAAAAGATTACAATTTCAGACTGTGGTGAAAGTAATAGCTAGAAAGGGAATAACTGTACATATATGACCACCTGACCCTCTACTAAACCTTATTTCAGTACACAGACATATTTATCAATAAATGTATGTCACAGTAGCTCCAGATCAAATAAGCCATACACATCTCCTGTTGATTGGCCAGGTAATGGTGCAACTGATCTGGAGGATAGGCTACCATAAGAAGTGCAAGGTCAATTAATGTGATGGTCTGATCAAGAGGAGGAAGGTAATCCTGTAAGTGGCCTGACAGTACTGTATGACTGAGACCTTGACCTGGAACCTGGAGGTTTTCCTAGCTTTAGATGACCATTGACATTCCCTGTGAGAAATGTGTTGTAATTGCTCACTGTAAGTGATGACATTATTGTCTTAAGAGACAGTGTTAGTATCATGTGATATCCCCCCATTTGTCCAGACAGTCCTCCATCACCTTTCCCAGGTATGTTTGAACCAGTTTGTGAATGGAGGCTGCAACTGATGCCAACAATTAATGTGATGGTCTGATCAAGAGGAGGAAGGTAATCCTGTAAGTGGCCTGACAGTACTGTATGACTGAGACCTTGACCTGGAACCTGGAGGTTGACATTCCCTGTGAGAAATGTGTTGTAATTGCTCACTGTAAGTGATGACATTATTGTCTTAAGAGACAGTGTTAGTATCATGTGATATCCCCCCATTTGTCCAGACAGTCCTCCATCACCTTCCCCAGGTATGTTTGAACCAGTTTGTGAATGGAGGCTGCAACTGATGCCTGCTGTGCCACAGTGCTATGCGTCATTGATACCAAGGCATTATCCCTGATCTGTGCCAGTTCATAGTATTTGAAATCTTCATGCATACCCTGTAGGACGTTAACCATTTCTAGATGATTCTGATTGATTTTAGCCCTAGCTATGTCACAGCACATTTCTTCTTGTGCAGCCAGTGCTTTATATGTTTCCTGAGGTAGTTAAAAATATTTTCTGCACCTGGCACCTCTTTGTAATGCTGTCACTGTGGGAGATGTGGCCTCAGACTGCCTGCCTTCATTGTCAAACATTTCTTCTGCATATGGAGACACTAGTGTAGACATACAGGTTTGTTCTTGGTGCACAAGTGTGAGTGGAATGTCAGTCTGTGTTTGACTTAGAGATGCAGGGTCACTTTCTGTAGAGTTACTAACATGCCAACAGGTGTAGTGCATTAAATCAAACAAATAACCAAAAATAAAAATAATGCACTTAAAAAGAACAATGAGGGTTACAATGGTTTTAACCACTCCTTTAATAAAACAAAATAAAATCCAAGTAAACTGCTGAGCGCTTTTGTCCTGACTACACTGGAGACTTCATCAGTATACACAGTACTAATGCCTAACATTTCTTAAATACATACTGACATGCACATTAATTAATTTACGTAACCAATCACATAATTAAACAATAAAACATTGTTAAATAATTAAACCCAATGTTAAAAAACATGTTGCACATATAAAATACATTAAATGCATCAACTCTGTGCCTTCCATAGATTATAAATACCTAACCTCTTCAACTATTAAATGTTAGTTAGTTACTAAGGAAAAACATTTTTGTATTTATTTTGAAAGCTGTAAAATACATTAATATAACACCCTTCAAACATTAGTGCAGACAGCTTACTAGCCCTTGTTCTTAGTTCTGGCAGAATGGATATAGAATCATTCAAATCAGGAAGAAACATTGCACCCACCCTAATTTGGCAAAAAATTTTTTTATTATTTAATGCATTCTTCCAGTCACCCCCTCGAGGGTCCACATGAATCTGATCGATGATCCCAAATGTGAATTTTGTAAAGTTCCTACATATTATAGAATGTTTGTAGAGTGCATTCTTTTCCTTCCTATTATTAATGTTGTATACATGCTCATAGATTTTTGTTTTTAATGGATGTTCCGTTTTACCTATATCATTATCTTCTTTCGGCTGTTCCCGTTAAGGGTCGCCACAGCGGATCATCTGTTTCCATTTCTTCCTGTCCTCTGCATCTTGCTCTGTCACACCAACCACCTGCATGTCCTCAATCACCACATCCGTAAACTTTATCTTAGGCCTTCCTCTTTTCCTGTTACCTGGTAGCTTCATCCTTAGCCTCTTTTTCCCAATATACTCAGCATCCCTCCTCAGCACATGTCCAAACCAACGTAATCTTGCCTCTCTGGCTTTGTCTCCAAACCTTCCAACCTGGGCTGACCCTCTAATATACTTATTCCTAATCCTGTCCACCGTCGTCACACACAGTGCAAATCTTAACATCTTTAACTCTGCCGCATCCAGCTCTAACTCCTGCCTTTTTGTCAATTCCACTGTCTCCAACCCATATAACATAGCTGGTCTCACTACCCACTTGTAGACCTTCCCTTTCACTCTTACTGGTACTCGTCTGTCACAAATCACTCCTGACACTCTTCTCCTCCCACTCCATCCTGCCTGTACTCTCTTCTTCACCTCTCTTCTACACTCACCATTACTCTGAACTATTGATCCCAAGTATTTAAACTCATCCACCTTCGCCACCTCTACGCCTTGCATCCTCACCATTGCTCTATCCTCCCTCTCATTCACACACATATATTCTGTCTTAGTCCTGCTGACCTTCATTCCTCTTCTCTCTAGAGCATATCTCCATTTCTCCAGGGTCTTCTCTACATGTTCCCTACTCTCACTACAGATCACAATGGCATCTGCAAACAGCAAAGTCCACGGGGACTCCTGTCTGATATTGTCTGTCAACCTGTCCATCACCATTGCAAATAAGAAAGGGCTCAGAGCTGATCCTTGATGTAATCCCACCTTCACCTTAAATGCATCCGTCACTCCCACCGCAGACCTCACCGCTGTCACACTGCCCTCATACATATCCTATACCACTCTTAGATACTTCCCTGACACTCCCGACTTCCTCATACAATACCACAACTCCTCTCTAGGCACCCTGTGATATGCTTTCTCTAAGTCTACAAAAACACAATGCAACTCCTGCTGACCTTCTCTGTACTTCTCCATCAACACTCTCAGAGCAAACATTGCATCTGTAGTGCTCTTTCCTGGCATGATACCATACTGCTGATCATTAATCATCACGTTTTACCTATATAATAACTTGTAAAATGTTCACATTTAACCAAATAAACTATTCTACTGGTGTTACAATTACCTTTCAAAAAAACTATTTTTGTTTTCATTGGGTTGTCTAATATAATCTCAGTTTCCTTGTTAATATATTAACATTGTCTGCAACTACCACAAGCTACCGTACCCTTATCTCCCTTAAAATTATTCAGTTTAATTTCAAATAATCTCTTAAAATTTGCCACAGTTTTAGTAATAAACAATGGTTCAGCTCCCACCATATTATAAATGTCAGGATTTGCCTTAAAAATATTCTATTTTTTCTACTAGCTTCCTTTATTTCTTTGGAATATTGATTGTACAGTATAACACAAGCTTACTCGTCAGCTGGTGTCTCAGAAACACTGTTGTATTCTAAACCAACACCTAAGAGGGGCTTATCCCTACCACCCCATTCTTTACAGACTTCTTCACTAATATTAACCACTAAAATCTTAGGGTAACCTCTAGTGTAAAATATATTTCCAAGTGTTAACAGTTCATCGCTAACATCCTCATGATGAAAGGTCATCCTGGCTATCCGAATAGCTTGCTCCTTAACCAAACTCCTTTTTTTCATTAATGGGTGGTTGCTAGAATAATGTAGGTATGAATTACAAAAAGTACTCTTGCAGTAAATATTAGACTTAAAACCATGTTGAGAATGGGAAATGCGTGTATCTAAATAACTAATCTTTTCTCGATTACACATATAGGTGAATTTAAAGTCAACCTCTCGTCTGGTATCTTTCAACAAAATAAAGATGTCATCCAGAAATTGTAAATATAAATGCAGATTTTTTTTCTTATATGCTATTAAAAACATTTTTGTATTCCCAACCCAAAAGTACAACATCTGCATACACTGAGGGCCCACGCATTACCCATGAATACACCTTTAATTTGCTGAAAGTACTCTCCATCAAAAAATACGAAATTATTTTCTAAGATTAATGTCATTATTTCAAGAACTAGTGTTATTTGGTCAAGTGTAAGAGAGGAACTGGAAAATAAAATACTTTCAAAAAATTCCAAATGAACATCTTTGTGTATAGCTGAAAATAGATCCTTAATATCCACAGTCACAAATAGAAGAACTTTAGTCAAAATATCTTTTTTAAGATGTCTAAGGAATTCCCAAGAGTCCTTAATTAAATGGGGTGTGCATTCTACCATGTTTCACCCATTTATCTACCATAATGGCCAGGGAATGAGATTTAGAACCACTAACAGAAACAATGGGCCTAAATGGCGGATTGATAACATCCTTACGTATCTTGGAAATTCCAAAAATGGAGGGGATAACCGGTTAAAATTAACCAAAAACTCACATATATCTAATGAAATCCACTGGTTTAAAACATACTCCTCTAAATATGAATCGATCCTACTGTAAGCTATATTGATCTGCTTCTTGGATAATGGAGCATATGTATTCTCATCAAACAATATTTTTTGCATGGCGTTCGAATAGTCTTCCACGTTAAAAATAACAACCCCCTCACCCTTTATCTGTTTTCTTAATATGAACTGAAATATTCATCCTAAGATGATTAAAGAAAGATACCTCATCTCCGGACAGGTTCATGCAAAACTTATGCTTACCAGAATAAATCTTATAGATATCTTCCATTACAGCTCCCTCAAAAGCACTTAGTAAGGGATGGAGGGGGGTTAAAGGTGCTCTTCCTCTTAATTGAACATTCCACATGGGTCAAATTCTTGTGCAGCATACACTCTTGACCAGAAAACATGATAAGAAAATTTTACTTCCTCATAAGTAATTTTAACTCAACCAGACTATCTACTAAATCCACTTTTCTATTAGGTACAAATTTAAATCCTTTCAAAAATAACAAAAAATGCTCCTTAGTAATTCTTTTGTTTTTATAATTATAAATATTAAATTCCTCAAATATATTGACAGCTTGACAGTTATTAGAGCCTAATTCTGATTCCATCCTTTCGCATGGTTCAAGTGACCCTTCGCGTGTTGTCCCATAGAATTTGGATGGGAGTTTCTTCTCTCATAATTCCTGCTCGCTGATCTCTCCAAGCGGTTGGAATTCTGAAAATCCTGTTCTTGATAACCATAACACCCTTCTCTATAATTATCAGCTCCCCCCTCCTTATGATCACTGTAGCCACCCTCATTATAATCTCCACTATTAAGCTTAACTACTCTATTGTAATTTTTAATATTGTTCTTACCCTGAGGAGAGGATAATAATCTTGAAGTAGGATACACTGTCTTTTCAGAATATTGTCTAATATCCCTATCCAACTTCCTTTTCTTTTTCAAAAATATCCCATTACAGCTCCTGTGAACTTTATCTAAAATTTTTTTCATATAACCTTTTGTAGTCATGAAAAATGAAATCAGACACAATTTTACTATGTAAATTCTCTACTTCGTGACACAGGATATCTCTATATTTTTTCTTATAATGTACAACTTTATTCAAAAGTTCAATACCACACCCATCAAAAAATAAAAAAACAATAAAATCATTAATAATTGCGTCATCATATATTAACCCAAATGGAAATTTATAAATCTGTGACCCTTGTGGTACAATTTGGTGTTTTATGCATCCGTGTAAATATGAAATTTCAGTTTTAAACTCTTATACTTCAATAATTATTTTTCAAAGAAAAATATCTTTTTTTAAGAAGAAAAAGTAGTATCACTACTCTGGGTATAACACTCAGTATTGGCGAGTGGTTGCTAATGGAGTCTGGTAGTGATTCAGGAAGGTGGTAGAGGTTTGGACTGGAAGCAATAATCTAGTCTAGGATAGATCTGGAGTTGGTGGGTTTATGGTGATAGGTGGTAGAAAAGATAAGCTGAGTGCAGCCGTGTAGGTTTAAGCTGGCAGTTGGGGAGTTAGAAGTGAGGGCTAGCCAACTGATATTGACATTGTCTAGTACTATGGTTTCATTATGTATATTGTCAGACATCCAGTAGAGGATCTGTTCTAATAAGGATGTGTTCTCTCCTGGGGGTATGTAAATGGTGACTATAGTTAAAGTTTTATGGTCATTATGTTTGCAACTGGCGATAATGAGTTTGGCTGGGTGAAATGGGGAGGGGGGGTAGGTAGAGGGGATAGGGTTAGAAGGTCTGAGTAAATTAAGGCAATGCCTTCTCCTTTTTTATGAGTTCTGTTAAGATGTAGAATGTTGTATCCAGGAGGGAGGAATTCATTGTCACTATTATGTGGTTTGAGCCAGGTTTCAGAAAGAGTAATTATGTTGGGGAAGTATTGGGCTATCCATGTTTGAAATTCACTTACCTTGTTAAGAATGCTGTGAATGTTTATAAAATATAAGATAAATGCTTAGTGGCATGGTTTGGTGGCTGCAGAGGTGGTTGTGAGGCAGAAGTGAGAGTAGATGGGTTAGAGTTAGGTCCAAGATTAGGGTGAATGTTGCCTGAAAGTTGTAAGGTGTTGCAAGGGTAGAACAAAATTGTTTTAAGGGTTAGAGACAGTGGATTTTTGATTATTGTGAACGTGTCTCACACACTACATGAACAAATCTGAAAAGCCATGGATGTGTTGTGGACATTTATGAAGTCCCAGCAGTCCACAGCAATGCCAACCTGTTTGCAGACACACACTGCTTGTCCTAAACTAGCCAATATAAGAATATACTGGTAAAATTCAAAATTGAGCCATGTGAATGTCAGGATAACTCACTCCATTCAGCAGTGCCATCACAAGTATGACGACTTGCAAAATGTAGTGTTGACCAGCTGGCTGAGAGGACTGTCCAGGTTAGGGGGAGAAGGCAAGAGTTCTACAGTAAGTTCAATTTCTAATCCATATGTAGCTGTGAATATATATATATATATATATATATATATATATATATATATATATATATATATACAGTGTATGTATGTATGTAGATATATATATATATATATATATATATATATATATATATATATATATATATATATATAGAGATATATATATATAGATATAGATATATACGTATATAGCTTTACTATCAAATTGTGGACCACCACTTAAGCAAAACTGGGATGGTCAAATCAATGTTTCCCAGTTTCTGTAATACCCATCTGGAAATGTTCAAATCCACATTAGCGAATGGTAGTGTACATTCACTAATATGAGATCAATGTTCTGATTTAAAATCGCAGTACAGTGGGAATTGGAAAATTTACCCTTTTCCTCACTGTAGTGTGATCTCAGAGTTGGAATATATAATATGCAGGGGGTGTGGGGCCTTGCCCCCCCCCACACAAAACAGTAAAAACGTCTGCTTTATACTTAAAATTTTCATGGCAGCTTCACTACAACAGCCTGAGGGTTTGACATCATGTTCCCATACCTTATAAAGAGAGTCTAACAATGTGTCCACTTCCTTAGGAGACTTCATAGAGCTAACCTTCCCCACAGGTCCCACATACCTTCTACAGAGCCACAATTGAGAGCGTACTGACAAACAACATCGTTCTCTGGTATGGAAACTGTTCTCAAGCTGATTGGAAGACACTGGATAAGATCATTAAACAGGCCACAAAAGCCATTAGCTCCAACCTTCAATCCCTTCAGGACATATATTCAAACAGATGCTATGGTAAAGTCCAAAAACGATTGAGAGATATACACCTTCTGGCTTATGGACTGTTCAAACTCCTGCAAGCAAGGAAGTGCTACAGAAGCATTAGATGCAGGACATCCAAATTGTATAACAGCTTCTTTCCACACCTTATCAGACTGCTGAACAACAAACTCATAGCCGAACCTGCTAAATGAATAAAACATTTATATACAATATGTTATTGTTATTTACATCACTCTTGCATGGCTCACGTCATACGTCTTTATCTGCAGTATGAAAACTGTAAACTGTAAGTTTATGGCATATATTGGTGGTGGGTAAGTTTTGTATGTGTGCCTCTTTTATTTATTTATAGTATTGTTTTTTTATATATCCTTATATTTCTACTGAGTCTGTTCCTGTTGTTGTATTTGTTTAGTTTCTGCTGTAAAAAAAGCTTTCATTTTTTTTACTTTGTTTATTTTTATTATCTTATTTTGATTTTTATTTTTACTATTTAATTTTTTATTAATTTAATCTATCTTCTTTCTGTAAATGGTCATTCTTTTGGTATGAGCATGAGTATCAAAATTTTGTGCAGTGATACATACTTTTTCATCTGTGTTGACCTGTATGACAATAAAGTTTACTTTGACTTTGATGCGACATTACTAAATTCAACAAGGATATTCAACAAAATTATTAGAATTTGTTGTTAATTTCAACATTTTGATAGTAAACTTATACAGATGTACATGTGTATATATATATATATATATATATATATATATATATATATATATATATATATATATGGATCACCTTCAGATGCCCGAAACGCCAAACCGCCGACACACAAATCACCGAAACCAAAATACCGACAACAAAAAATACCGACAATGCAAAACACCGAATACCATTACACCAACACACTACATGTAAACAACACAGTACACTACATAACATATCCACTATCCCTAACCCAAACCCTAACCCTAAGGTCCGACACTACCTCACACTTACCCTACCTGCACCCTAACCCTAACTCACTTACCCACCCCTAAACCTACAGTCCCTCACTATCGCACACACACCCTACCTGCACCCTAACCCTAACTCACTTAACCCACCCCTAAACCCACAGTCCCTCACTATCGCACACTTACCTGTCCGCTCCCTAACACTAAATCCCTCACTCTATCGCACACTTACCGAGTCCGTCGGGTTCTCACCTTGTCGGTCATCTGCGTTGTCGGTGTTTTCGACCCGTCGGATTCCGTGTCGGTGAAATGCGATTTCTGGCATCTGAAGGTGACCCATATATATATATATATATATATATATATATATATATATATATATATATATATATATATATATATACTGTATATGTAGTATATATATATATATATATATATATATATATATATATATATATATATATATATGTGTGTATATGGGCTTACTATCAAAATTATGAAATTTCCTTACCGATGTTATATGTTCGAGGGTAAAGGTCAGAATAGGTAACATTGTTGCCAGAATGACATCGGATAGAGCTGACTTAAGTAAGGAGTTGGGTCAACTGTAGGAAATGTTCCTTTGTAGGGATTACTACAAAAAAGAAGTAACTGAGATCGTTGATGAAGTGTACAATGGTTGGGGTACAAAATACACTCTATTGTTGGGGAAAGGGTTGGAACAAGATAATAAAAAGGGAAAAGAGGAAACATATGAATAAGCATGTGTATTAGAATTTAACGACAACACAGGATCTATTACCCAGATTATTAGGGCTAACTTAAGTATTTTCAAGGTGGACAAGGACATACTAAGTGTGGTTGGACAAGAACCTACATTTTCCTTTAAAATTGGGAAAAACTTTAAGAATTTATTTGAAAACAACGTCTTGAGTGGAAATAGAATGGGAAAGGGAACTACGCCCTCTGGTATGTGTAAGCAGTGTTCTTTCATTAATAAGGCTACATTTATTACTTTAGACAATGAAATGAAAAGTAAGGTGTATTTTTGTGACAGTAATTGTAACACCAAAATGCTGGTCTTCTTGGCTAAGTGTGGAGGATGCTCAGCATTCTACATTGGTAAAACTGAAAGGATATTAAAGGATAGAATGTATGGACACCTCCATGACATTAAAACTGAGAAGGACACCAGTGCATTATACAAACATTCTGTTAGTTGTGTGAAATTTGCAAATTTTAAGTTTGGTATACTGGAAGTTATTAAAAGGAATCCTAGGGGGTTTGATTGGAAGACCACTGTCTTAAATAAGGAGTCAAAATGGCAACTGAGATTGAAATCCAGTGTTTTTCCTGGACAAAATGAATACTTAACTATAAAACCAGTGTTAAAAGGAAAAGCATTACTTGTATAATTGCAGTTAGGAAACTAATGAAACATATACAAAAAAGTTTTTTTAAAGCAGTGTGTACAATTTTAAGGGTTAATTTACTAATTAACTAATTAACAGATGTTTGAGGGTATAAAAAGGAGGGTAGATGTATAATTCAGTTATCTGATGAAGTCTTGGGTTCCAAGACGAAAGGGCTAATCTTTGATATTTTTTATTGCTGTTTTATTAAAATCTTTGTTAATGGACTATGAACTGGACTGCTACTTTTATTTTTATTAGTTTAGTTTATTTTTTTAAATTTTATTTAACATTGCAAATGAAAATCCTGTTGACTCTGAAACTTCGACACAGTTTATGTTCACGGTTATAAAGTGTTACTGTTTTCAATGGGACCGCACTACAGTGGGGATCAGGAAAATCACCCTTTTCCTCAGTGTAGTGTGATCTTGGAGTTAGAATATATAATTAGCAGAGGATGTGGGGGGGGTGGCTTACCCCCCTGCAAAACTGTGTAAAATATGTATGCTGGGACAACAGTGGTTTTTTTTTCATATGGTGAGCGGTCCAATGACTGTCAAATGCCAATTCTTGCCATCTGAACAAATCGATATTCTGAGCAGTCGACTGGATGGCTTCCATTGTTCCGGTTCGAGGATTCAGCTTTTTGCAGTTCAGTCTTTGTGAATTTGATAGTAAACTATGTATATGTACATATATATATATATATATATATATATATATATATATATATATATATATATATATATATATATATATATATATATATATATATATATATATATATATATATATATATATATATATATATATATATATATACATACACACACACACACACACACACACATATATATATATATATATATATATATATATATATATCTATATAAATACAGAACGGGTAAAACAAGTTGCACAAGTACATGTATTTCAACAGTCGGATATCTTTACCTGCAAATATATACTTGAGATAACATTAATGTGAAACCTATATAATGTGAAATGCATAAAAAATAGGAATAGCATTTATGTAATCAGACATTCATGTGTTCATGACAGAGAGAAAATACTACTATGTGTTACCAGGTTACAGTACTTAATGAAAATGTCAGTAAAGAATATGAACATAATAATCTAAGTGTTTAACCTAAGGGAATCTTTATCCTATGAAATTCCTTTTACATCTTTTGTATATATCACATCTGTAAAATGTTGACATTGTTTATAACTATTTTTAACTGTAACTGTCTGTCTTGGAGCTTTTCTCCCCTGGCCTCTGCTGAAAATGGACATGATTCCAGTCGGACTATCCCGGTCAACAAATGTAAAATAAATAAATAAAATAATCTGTATGGGTAACTGTAAATGTATTAGCAATGTTCAAATAGCAGTAATGCTGACTGTGTAAAATATAGTCATGAAGTAAAACTTGAAGTTACAGATGTAAAGAATTGTGTAGCACTGCACTGACAAACTTACAAGACTTTTTAAATATTACATGAAGACAGCTTTTGTGACTGGTAACTAAACAAGCAATAATGCCCAACAGGATGTGTGTCATTGTGGAAATAACGGCCACGCAGGGGTGTTCTGAGGCCCGACGCTGCAGGCTGAGAGCCTCTACACCCTGGAAGGGCATTATTTCCACAATAACACACACTCTGGAGGGCATTGTTGCACTTAGAATACACTGTTTGTAAATTTGTTGTGTTTCAGTTACTCATTTTTTTTTATTACTATTTTTTTTATGTAAAATAGCTCCTCCACCTAATGTTTCAAACTTGCTGTAGTATATGTTAATGGTGTTGGAGGAAGCATTTTCCATCCAAAATGGAACACGTTAAAAAAATCTCCAGAATATGCAGATTTTTGTGCCATAATGTTTGGGCCCTTTCCTCATAAAGTTTGTAGTTTTCTGGCAAATCACTGGGCACTGAAGTCATTAAATAATGGCAAACATTTGAGTTTTAGACTTCATATCCTTCAGAAAAATATGTGCTAATGGAAACCCTGTTATTCCAGCAACTTTCTAAGTTTATAAGAGTAATATTTAAAATCTGCACCTATTTTTAGGCCTTTATTCCCCCTGTTACTTGCGGCTCTGTCTAAACTTCTTGTGCCAAGACGTTGAGAGGTATGGTTGACAGGTAAGGAAACCTCTTAACTACTGCTGCTGCTGCAGGATCACTCAGTCGCTCTCACTCTTCACTCTCTGTTTCACACACACACACACACACACACACACACGCAGGTTTTTTTTTATTTTAATTTTGTTTTCTTTTTTTCTTTTATACTCACAATTAGGTTCATAAGTTTATAGGTGTTTACTAGGCTAACGACCACAAAGACCTTTTTAAGCCTAACCATGCATCCCAAACCTCTGACAAGTTCTGATACCCTGTGTCACGACCGTGCCCTGGCCCAGCAATCAAGGAGCCTCAATCCTCACCAATAACACAAGGGAGGTCGTCTTCTAGAAGAGGGGAAAGGATAACTGATACACAAAGTAAAGTACAATTTCCCTTAAGTGCACACAGAAATCAGAGTCAGTCTGGGGCTGGTTGCTCTCTTGCTCACCAGATCCCCAATAAGACTCCCCACTGGCACAGCTATAGGGTCCATATCTCAGCCTAGCTGAGCATGCTAAAACCTCCAGTACCCTCTCTGTCCAACCAGAGCTTCGTGTCCCTGCCAAGTAGCTGACACACCACATGCACACACTTTGAATTAAGTATTTATCCAACTTCACAAACACTCCTGGGAAAGGCTGACGCAGATTCTCCAGCTGTGTCCCTTTACCCAGACCATACGGTAGTAATCCTTGCCACTACCTAGCTAATAATATCAGCTACTAAAAAGCCCTTAAAAGGGTGTCCAATTATTACTGAGCAATATTATTATCCAATGGTAATGTGACTATTCAGTCTAGGCTTATTGGAAGGGCTTAGACAGTAAACTCTGTAAATATATAATGTACTCTAAAGCATAATTTATCTCTACATAAACCAGCCACAGGTAGAAGGTTTTAAAAAAAATATTTAATAATAAATAATTAAAACACAAGAGAAAACGACTACACCACAGAGATATCTAACAGTTCAGCGATCTCACAGAAACTTAAAATAATACAGTGGGACAGGTCTGATTTCAAAGAAAAATACCTAATTAATCTTTAATAGCTTTAACTATTCCTACAAGAAATCACAGTGCTAAAACTTACATGTGAGCATAAGGCAGAGTGCTGAGTTAGATATCCAAGATCAAAATGCTTTAGGTCTCTTGTGAGAAATAGTATTTAAACATTACTAACAACATGTCTGCTGGGTCCCTCCCAAATTACATCATGTTGACACTTAGGTTTTCCCAGGCAAACAAACTGCATTATTTAGCAATCTAACACTTGCTCAGAAACTTACAACAATAAAAGGCATTTCACATATACACTCTAGCAGAACCCAGAGCAATAAAGCACCTTCCACATGTAAATTCTGTTCATAAACTTTAGCCTTGAAACAATGGGCATGAAACCTTCATCCAGATGCACTGGAGCCGAATTCTAACATGAAAGGGTCACACCATGCTTCACTGGGTCAGTAGAGTGCAATGTTGTCACATATTTTGCAGTTCCACATTTCACAGTATTCTTTTACACCCAAGAAAACATGCCAGTATTTTACATTTATTTACAAATGCCAGAATTATATATCAAATTCTATCTGACTACGCTGGCAGCCCTCGCCCATCTCTCCCCAATCGTCACACCCTGCCATAAACAAACTCTACAAAAGAAGAAAGAAACTGTTGCAAAAAAGAGTAAAATCCCATGGCTGGAGGAACTCCCTGGTCAGCCTCAGTAAGAAGCTGAGATCCCTCATAAAATCCTCCAAAGTTAGTTATGAAAACAAAATTGCCACTGATTCTAAAGACAACCACAAAGCATTCTATAGCTATGTCAATAATCTCAATGGCAACACTCAGATATGGTCTGAGTTACAACACAGTGGTACCAAATATACAGAACCAACTGATATTGCCAACATCCTGGCAGAAAGGTTCAGTGCTAATTTTAAACCCTCTCACCCCCAAAAGGGCCCATCTCTATACCGGAAGAATGCAAAGTTCCTGTAATCATGGCTGGACAGGTAAAAAACACACTCTCCAAAGCCAAGACTACAGCATCCATGGGACTTGACAACATCCCGGGCTGCATTCTACATGAACTACAGAATGAACTGGCACCCCACCTAAGCACCATGTTCAAGCATAGCCTCACCTCAGGCTTTATGCCTACTGAATGGCGCACAGCGATGGTTATCCCACTCCACAAAGGGGGAGCCACCATGGACCCTGGAACTACAACCCCATTAGCCTAATGAGCCTGGTCTGCAAGGCCAAGGAATGTAAAATCATGGAACTTATAAACAAAGACACTGGTAATCTCCAAACTCTAGACCCCACCCAGTTTGGGTTTGTAAAAGACAGATCATTTCTCCTAAACCTGATAGACTTCTTTGAAGCAGTCACCAAAGCCGTAGATGAGGGTAAGATGGTTCACACAGCCTATCTAGATCTCTCCAAGGCTTTTGACACCATCACCCACTCTGGAATTATAGATAAACTTACTAAACTAGGTATAAATCCCTATGTCACAACATGGGTTGCCAACTGGCTCACTGACATAACCCACACTGAGAAAGTAGCAGACTCCAAATCCGACTTCAGACCAGTGACAAGTGGAGTATCACAGGGTTCAGTTCTGTGTCCTCTCCTGTTTGGTATCTACTTTTCTGAAGTACAGGCTAACACAGAAGGTCTTTGGATAATGAAATTCACAGATGACTGCAAACTAGGAGCCATAATTGAAACTCCTAACGATGTGGACATCCTACAAATGTGCCTCACTGAGACAGATGCCTGGTGTCAAAGCCATGCTTTCAAGCTCAATGCCAAAAAGTGCATTGCCATCCCCTTTGGTAAAAACTCTGTACCCATGAGCTACCACATAGGTGGTAGTCTACTTAATACCGAAAGTGTGATAAGAGACCTTGCGACACAGGTGGACAGTAGTCTCTCCTTTGATAATCACATCATCACAGTAGTCAGGAAATCTTTCTATGTGGCATACCTCATCACAAAACGTTTCTCATCCAGGAAAAAGAGGTCATTGTTCCCCTCTACTCGTCACTCATTAGACTCATTATAGAGTACAGCGCCCTTTTGGTATGTACCTCACAAGACATCTACAACAACTGGAAAGGCCACAGAAATACCTCACAAAGAGGATTACCAGCCTCAAGCAGATCCCATATGCAGACCGTCTCAAAAAACAAACTCCAGCTTTACTCCGTTGCATATCGCCTACTCAGAGACGATCTCTGCCTAACATACAAAGCTATGTCAAATCCAGAGTTCTTGGACATGCTCCACTTAAAGAAATCCCACTCTCTCTGAGCTACATGCTCTAGGGACCTAGACCTTGTCACCACAATAAACAGAACATGCTGGAGGGATAGAGTCCTGCCAGAGACTTCCCATACTCTGGAACAAACTACCTATCTATATCAAACAAAGCTCTTCATTAGCACTCTTAAAGAAAAATCTTGATGATTGGATGGGAAATAGGAAATTCACCCCAGGGATCACCTCTGTGGATCTGCTTGACAGAGGCACAGGAAAATATTTTTTTGGGTGGCAAAAGCCAGGGTACCCTTTTGGCTAGGCTTGTATAGGCCCTAGGGCCAATAGTCTAGTACCTACCTATGAACCTATGAACCTATGATAAGTGTAAGCATGGGCCTGGGAGATGAACCATTTACAGGTTACCTGTTTGCATCAAAGACATAGGTGCCAAACCAGGGATGACTTTCTGGTTTCCCATCCAATTGTCAAAGTTGCACTTGAATTGGATTATGGAGGAACTCTGCTTCACATGGATGAGGAACCTGTTCCAAAGATGGGGTAGTCTCTGGGATACATACCTATCCCTCCAGCAGGTCCTATTCATATCACAGGCAAAGTTTAAGTCTTTATAATGGGTAATTATGGTACTGTTTGTTTTGTGGATATGCAGGAGGTCCATCAGAGTGGGGTCTGACAATGCCCTGTATGCCAAGCATAGATCTTCCCTTAAAAGCCTGTAAGAGACAGAACAGAGGGATAGGGCTATGAGGTGGTCTGTATATGACATTTTACTTATGCCCTGTATTCTTTTAGCAAGGAAACACCATGGATTTTCCAGTTGTTGGATATGCCTGGTTAGGTACATACCAAAAGGGGCATTGTACTCAATGATAGGTCTGATGAATGCCAAATACAGTAGAACAATGACTTCCTTGGACTTAGATGCTATACCATTGCTTATAAGTTGTGGAACACAGAATGATTTCCTCGCTACTGTAGACACATGATGATCAAAGGCTAGATTACTATCTATGCATGCCCCTAAGTCCCTGACTACTGGGTCATCTCTAAGGGGTGGATGACTTCCCAAAGGATACGATTATGCATTTCTTGGCATTAATTTTAGTCCATGACTCTGACACTAGTTGTTTGTGTCAGCCCCTCCTGGAGATCATTTGTGTCAGTGTGAGATTCAGTGATAGCTCCTAACTTGCAATTTTCTACAAATTTAGTAAGCCAGAGACCAATGACCTTGGCCTTGACTTCTGAGAAATAAATGCCAAAAAGGAGTGGTCCAAGGACTGATCCATTAGGGACACCACTTGTGACTGGCCTCTTTGTAGAGGTGGATTCCCCAATTCTAACTTCCTGGGTCCTGTCTGTAAGCCAGTTGGCTATCCACAGGGTGACATATGGGTCTGTGCCTAATCTCTTGAGTTGTCAACAATGCCTGAGTGGGGTATTGTGTCAAATGCCTCAGCCAGGTCAAGTTTGGCAGTGTGAATGATTTTGCCCTCATCCATTGCTGTGGTGACCTTCTCAAAGAAGTCCACCAGGTTGAGTAGGCATGATCTGCCCTTGACGAAACAAAACTGAGTTGGGTCCAGTGTCTGGAGGTTTACTATATCTCTGTTGATCAACTCCATGACAATTCTTTCCATGGATTTACATATAAGACTAGTGAGACTTATGGGTCTGTAGTTTCCAGGGTCTGTAGATGGCCCACCTTTGTGCAGAGGGATGACTGTTGCCTTTCTCCATTCATGATGTATGAAGCCTATTTGGAGGCTACAGTTAAATAGTAATTCCAGAGGCCCTGATAGGTCATGTTTCATGCTATTTAGAAGGCATCCTGGGATATTGTCTGAGCCCATTGATGCAGTGTTCTTGGTCTTAGAGAGAGAGCATTAAAGACCTGTTCCCTAGTGATAGTAGGGGGAGTTATATTTGATATTTCCTGAGGGAAGGTTGAGGGGGAGAGAGGACTAAAGTTGGAGCTGAATTTATCAGGCAGGAGATTGCTTATATCTTCTGGATCAGTATAGGTGGCTCCATTTACAATGAGCTCTGCACACAATTGTGTATTGCCTTTGAGGTTGCGGACATACTATAGCTAAAGAATGCTTTGTGGTTGTCCTTGGCCTGGGACATCAAACTTACTTCAAATTTGGCTTTGGTAGACTTTATTTGTCCTCGGAGTTGTTTGTTTAGTTTAATGAGAGTGCTTTTATCCTGCTGGGTGCTGCACTTCCAGAGTTTTGCTATGATTTTCTTCCTCCTGTTGTACATCTGATTGATTTTGTGATTCCGCTTATTTTTTTAGTTAGTTCTGTACTTCTTCCTGGTGGGTACAACTGCCTCAATGCAGCTATTAACATGCTTGCACAGGGTTTCTGTGAACAGTTCTGCATAGGTTTTTACTTAATAGCAGGAGGTTAGCCTTAGAATAGTTCCTGATTATTCCCAGTTTAGCTGGGAGTCCAGGTTTTATTTTTATTTCAAATGAGACCATTTTGTGGTCTGACCTTACCAGGGAAGGCATTATATTAGGGGATGTGCAGCATTCTCCCATATTAGTGAGCAGTATATCCAGTATGGTTGCACCTCTGGTTAGTGTATTGACAATCTGGCCCAAGGAGTTTGTGTTTACAAAATCCAAGAATCTCTGTGCATGTAGGTTTGATGTTGTATAGGATTCTCAATTAATAGTGTGGTAATTAAACACACCCAGGAATATGGTATTGGGTTGGATGGTTAGTGTTTTTAATAAGCTTGAATACATGGTATAGGTTTCCTGGGTCATTGAGGGGGACTTATAGTTTGCAAGGAAGTGATATTGGATTTTACCTATGGTGATTTGAACATGGAACACCTCAAGTCCATTGTCCTATTTGACCAGCCTTGAAGTATATTTATTTCTGATGTAAATAGAGACACATCCACCTTGAGTCCCTGCCTGTGAAGTAGCTTGTCTAAATGTGTGGAAAGCATTATAACCCTACACTTCTAGTGTGCTGTCAGTGGCTTTAAACCAACTCTCAGAGACCGTGCATTCTCTAGGGTAAAGAGAGCTTCCAGAGAGTGGAGTTTTTTGTTTAGGCTCCTAGCATTGAGCAGTAATACCTTTAGCTTTTCTTGGTTTTGATTTGTTATGTCTGAAGTACTTTTAGTTTGGCATTGCCTAAAAAATGCACTATAGGGGAAAGACAACGTTTTAGCTAATATTCGAAAGCCTAGAGCAGAGAGATGCAGATCATCCCTGGCAAAGCAGCATGGTCTGTTGACCATCTCATTCCATGCTGACAAATATTGCACCCCCTAAACAGCAAAAGCACTGCTTAGTGAGCATAAAATAATGGTGGCTGTTATTTTTTTCTGTTTGTGCTCCACGGCACCTTGATATGCTTCTTTGAAGTGGCATACTTGTTTTTCAGTGGGCATTACTTGTAGATTAGCACCCTGGTGAAGAGTATTCATTCTCAAGTCAGTGTGCGATCTACAGGTCACACTTTCTTTTAAATATAAGTAAAAAGAATTGCTGAACTTAATTGTTTGTTCATACGTATTTCTTGTTGCAGATATAACATTGCTGAAATGACCATCACCACATCCTAGTTGGTCTGTCTTACTTTGCTGAAAAAATGGGCATCACATAAAATGTTTCAGAGAAAAACTATTATACTTCAGCATTACTTAGTATATATTAGATACAATTCTGCAGAAAAAGAAATTCACACTTCTTTGAATTGTTACATTTCAGCATTTACAGTTCAGGTATTCTTCAGAATGCTACATGCACTTTTTTAAAACAAAAAAACAGGAGTCCATTCATATTTCTTTGGTACCCTGTACAAATCAATAGAATAGTTAACTACTGTATTTTAATAAAACACACAGGTATGCATTCAACAGTTACAGTCAGACAGGAAAAGACAAATAAGAAATGACTACAGAGAATATGAGATATTTGTGTATATGTGGAATACACTCAAATACAGATTAACAAGATTATCCTTGTCTCTTCTACTTCTAGCTGAGGAAGAGATCCAATATAACTCCAAACACGAGAAGAGAGTAGCTTTTTGCATTTTTGTCTGATTGGCCTGAGGGTTTATCTTTAGAAAAGTCTTTCATCTTGCTGTTATAATTGAATTACATTTTGTAAGATTCTACTCTTTTGTGCCTGGCTGTTCACCTGTGGCTGGCTACAAGAATTGGAGTGCATCTGTAACCATCTGGAAATACAAAGCTTTGCCCTTGCTCTTTTTCAGTGATGTTTAACATTCCTGTGCTGCATTTATTTATTGGTTGAATTTATTACTGTTTGCACTTGGTAAAGAAATTCTATCTGCTTTTTAATGTACTGCTCTCAAGTCAAGTTGTTGTTTTAACAGTATTCTGCAAAGGCTGTGTTTTGTGAACATATCACAGAGTTAGTGAACTTTACTGCAGGAATCCTTTTCTGTTATGATTCTGTCTCCATTTTATTTTTCCCACCACCTGCCCAGCTGTTGTAGTATTCTTAAAACTTGATGGCTTTTGAGTTGCCCGCCTGTACTATAAATGTGATATTGGACACTCCTCCAAGTCCCATCGCATCAGTTAATTCTATTGAGTATGGTGAGATCATTTAGGAAGGCCCAACTCCTTATTTTCTTAACCTTGAATTTTCTTCTTGGTCTTCCCTTTCTACTTAACTAAACAAATACACTTTATTCAGCTGCTTTTGTGTCTCTTCCTACTTTATTAATTTATTTTGCTTTTGCTGCTTGTTCTGAACATGTTCAGTTGCATTTATTACTGCCTGTTAATAATCTGATTAAATTGTAATTGTTACTCTGTCTCTCAGTCCTGGTTAAAGGGCTTGGGCTTCAGGTCAGTTATTTTACATTAACAAGGTTATGGTCTACACTCTTGTGGGTGGAGAAGGTAGCCTCTGCCCTTCTGAACTGGGAATTGCTAGGTGAAGTCTTATTGTGCCTGTTGTTGTAAGTGTTTTTGTTCCAGTTTAAGTAAGTGGGTTCCAAACCAGTTATTTTACATTAGGAAGATTTGTGGTCTAAACTCTTGTGGCAGGAGAGGATAGCCTACACCCTTCTAAACTGGTAATTGCTGGTTGAAGGCTCATTGTGTCTGTTATTCTGAAAGTGTCAGCTCTGGTTTAAGCACTTGGGCTCCAAACCAGTTAATTTACATTGGGAGGGTTGGGAAATAGACTCCTGTGGCAGGAGACTGTGGCCTATACCCTTCTAAGTTGGGAAGTGCTGGTGAAGGCTTATTGTGCCTATTATTCTAAGTGTCTTTATTCTAGTTTAAGCACTTGGGTTCCAAACTAGCTACTTTAAATTAGGAGGATTTGTGGTCTAAACTCTTGTGGCAGGAGAGGATAGCCTACACCCTTCTAAGCTGGAAATTGCTGGTTGTAGGCCTATTGTGTCTTTTTTCTGAAGTATCTTACTTCTGGCTTAAGCACCTAGGCTCTAAATCAGATTCACCTTGGAACATAGATGCTCATATTATTGAATCAGAAAATCTTGAGACCAAAATACCGTAAAATAGGAATATTGTGTCTTTTTTCTGAAGTATCTTACTTCTGGCTTAAGCACCTAGGCTCTAAATCAGATTCACCTTGGAACATAGACACTCATATTATTGAACCAGAAAATCTTGAGACCAAAATACCGTAAAATAGGAATACTGAATGTCAGAGTTTACACATGGTAAAGAAACGCTTGGCCAACTGGAACCCACACCGAGGCCAACATGCCCTGTCCTCCACTATAGCGCAATCACAGAGTTGGTATATTTAGTTGAGGAAGGTGTGGAGGGTATAGCCCACCACCTAGGTGGGTTTTTATTAGATCAGCATGAAATTTGGTGTTAGTTGGCCAAGCGTTTTCATAACATGTGTAACCTCCACCGTTCAGTATTCTGATGTTATGGTATTTTGGTCTTGAGATTTTCTGCTTTGATAATATGAGCATCTATGTTCCAAAGTGAATCCCTCTAAAACCAGTTGTTTTACATTAGGAAGATTTGTGGTCTAGACTCTTGTGGTGGGAGAGTGTGGCCTATACCCTTGTAAGTTGTGAATTCCTGGTGAATTACTGCTTTATTTAAACTGTTTTTTGCTGTTGTGACTGTGATTTTATGCACTTTGAATTTCTAGTGCTTCTCATTTTATAGCACAGGCTAGATTCAGACTTGCTGAATCTCGACTGTTTTGTATCACTTGAGCACAAAAACCAACTCTTCACTGAGATAATGAACGATCTGTGGCATCCATTGCTTTCAACTAACTCTAAGTGCCTGTTTTTGCCTGATATTGCACTTTTAATTTGAATTTGCAATCTACTGTCTGCTTGAATTGTCTGAACTGTTTGTTTTTTGCCACATTTTACTGTATACTCTACTAGTTCTGCTGTAGCATTGCCCAGTTCCAGGTTTGCTGTTTCTACATCTGTTTTGTAACTTCTGAGCATCAAATTCAAGCCATCTTTGTTGGCAAAGGCCCTTCTGCACCCATGTGGGAGGAGAGTGCTGTTTGGGTCCCATCTAATCGAGGATGATTGGAATAGAACTCAGAGAGAGAGTCCTTTTCAGCTAGTTTGAGGTGAACGGGTTATTTCTTGTTTTATTTAAGCCCCGCATCTGTGTGTGTGTGTGTGTGTGTGTGTGTGTGTGTGTGTGTGTGTGTGTGTGTGTGTGTGTGTGTGTGTGTGTGTGTGTGTGTGTGTGTGTGTGTGTGTGTGTGTGTGTGTGTGTGTGTGTGTGTGTGTGTGTGTGTGTGTGTGTGTGTGTGTGTGTGTGTGTGTAGTGCACCATTGTGCACTGCTATGTAGCAGTAGTTACCATTGGTGGATACAGATGCAAGCAGTTTGTTTGTTAAATTTTCCCTTAGCACTTTGTGTGTGGTCCTCTAGATGTTTTTTGTGGCCATGTTCTATTCTCAGGTGGAACACTAAGCTAAGCCTCAGAGGTACAAACACACCTCTCACACATTAGCCTTTCCAAAATGTGAACTCTTTTCCTGACCATCTAAATTTATCTAACATTACTAATGGACAATTTATCACAGTTTCTCCAGCCAGCTTGGTCGGCATGGGCATACTGAGGCAGTGTAGAAACTGCCTCATGTTCACCGACATCCCTCTACTCCTAGTCTACACAAACTCAGCATGTGAGAGATCCAACTATATTAAGAACTTTGAATCCATGCTCTCTCACACACCAGTTAGCACATATGACAATGACTGGGCTGTCATCATTCACACATCACCTCCTACTCCACCTAAACCCACATCACATATACCTACATATGTGGTGGTCCTCACCAGAAACATACCTAAACACCAGAGACCTCCCAAACACAAACACAAGCACGCTACACATAATACTTCTTTTGCAGAACACAATTCACATAATAGCTCATGCACCAGCGTCTGACCTGTCAAGCCTTTATGGCAAACCACAATACTAACCGTATTAGTCATCGGTGATTCTATCGTGAGGCACAGAGATGTCTTTCTCACCAGTCTAGATAAGGAAAAGGTCTGTCAGCTGCCTAGATATGCAGTATCACACATGCATGCAAGTCTCTCAACAATAGGTACTGTTGTGACTCCGTCATAGTCTATGTTGGTGTGAACAACTTGAGATGCACCTCTCTGGACTATATGAAGAGAGACATGACTGAGCTCTCAGACTAGGTGTCTCAGGCAGGTATGTCCCTAGCGTAAAGCAGCATGTTTTCTTTACCTAGGATGGTGCCTCAGTACAAACAGAAATGATTGATTTCAATAATTGGCTTAGGTTCTAGTGTCATTCTAAGGGGATCCAGTATCTGTCAGTGTGGGACGACATGATCGACAGACCTCAATGCTTTGCTACAGATGGTCTTCATCTGTCACCACTGGATTTTCGGCTACTGGCAAAGGCTCTTGCCACCCCCATAGTGCCTTTTTAGGCAGTGTCTCAAGGACAAAATTCCCAATGTAAACTCTTCATCTAAAATCAACCTGAAGGTTATGCTGCTAGACACTAGGAGTCTTAACATGAAACTGCACTCACTGGAAGCAGTCCTCACCTTGGAATATGCAGACATTTATGCAGTCACTGAGACCTGTTTCAAGGCTGTGGAGAGCACCCTAGCCATACCAGATTACACGTCCTTCCACACATTCAAACCACAAACTGAAGGCATGAAAACTAAAGGAGGCAGTGTATCAATATTCATTAAAGATAAATACACCTCCAGATTAAGTATTAAACAGTATGATTCTCTGGAGATACTTCAGGGGCAATTAACTGTTGGAAGGGCACTTATTTAAATCATTGCCAGCAACAGGACCCCCTCCATGAATCAGGACACCCACTCTGCATATTTGGATCTACTCAATCCTATCAAGATGCATCCAAACACCATAGTTTTGGGTGACTTTAACTACCCATCCACTGACTGGATAAATTACTTGTGCGCAAACTCACTTGCACAACCTTGACTTCATTAACTCCAATGCCTTGAACCAGTTGGTTGATACCCCCACAAGGGGTGCCAACATCCTGGATCTGACTGCTGACCAATATGGGGGACCACTGTATTACCCCCACTGTGAGGGCTTCCCTGGTGAGATCTGACCACAAATCAGTCTCATTTGAAGTAACTATCACAACTGACCCTACCCCACCCCACAGCAACTAAACTAAAAAATTTCTCCAAAGCAAATTATAACCTCTTACAGGATAGTATAAATAGCTTCATCACACTTCCCCCCAAGATGGAACTGGCAACTATGCTGAGTTCTACACTAATGCTTTATACAAACACCTGGATAACTGCATTGACTCAGTCATACCTGATAGAACCAAAACAAGCTCCTAAAAGAAGAGCAGACTTGCCTGGTGGACAACTGCCATTAACAGGTTTTACAATAATAGGATGAAATTGCTATCTAAGAATAAAAGGGAGTGAGCCTTAAACTGGAAACACTCCCTCCTCAGGTTAAACAAGGGAATAAGACTTCTTGTGAAGTCTTCCAAAGCAAACTATGAATCCAAATTAGCTTCCTCAACTAAAGACAACCGGAACATATAAACATAATCGGCATGTTTATCCCATCAGGAGATAAATACACAGACAGTTGAACACATACTAAATTGGGTATCAGAAACACTCCCTCAGGAAACAATAATTATGGGTGACTTTAACATAGACTGGGCAGAATGTATTTTCCAAACCCATAAAAATTACATCAATCTACACGGCTTCACCCAGTTCATCCACCAGCCCACCAGGTGTAATAAAACATCCAACAAGCAATCAATCAATGCTTGACTGGATACAGACCAATAGACCAAATTTCTCATCTCACTGCGGTTGTTTATCAGACAGCCTCAGTGACCACCAACCAACCTACTTATTCAGAGTATCAGTCCAACCAAACAAATTATCTACCAGCACATTAGGAACAAAAGGCACCTCAACCTTGATGACCTCACATATAATCCTAAACACTGTGACTGGACACCACTCACCCATCTCCCCCTAGGTGAAGCTGTTCACTATTTTAATACCACCTTCTTGTCTCTCCTAGATGCCCAAGCCCCCACCAGAACCATAAGAATCAAATCTAATTCTGCCCCATGGTTAACTAAAGAAGCTAGATCCCTATTAAGGACATGAGATAAAGCCTGGAAACACTGGCAAACAGCCAAATCACACTCAGCACTTCAAACCTATCGTGAACTCATAAATCAATCAAAAAAAACACATTAAACAGGATAAAATTAATTATTACTCTAAAGCCCAAATCAAGCACCATAGTAACCCACAGAAATTCTGGACAGCCATGAACAAGATCCTCCAACCAGGTAAAGTTACCACTCCACCTCCTACTACAACCAATACTAATGACACTATTGTCACCCAATTTAATACATACATTACTGAGACTATACTAGCATTGTCTAAAAAACAAAACCCCTCCTCTACCTCAACCAGTTCCCTACCAGACAATAATAAAACCATGTTCTCACTGCAATCAGTATTAATAAACATTGGGCAGGATTCACAAAGCCTCCGTGCAAGAGATACAAGGCTTACACGGAGGCTGCAGTTAAACGGTGTGATGTCAGCATGTCATGCATATGCATGAGGGCATGCTGAATCACACCTAAGGCTAACACGGTCCGTGGAAGACAGTAGGGGGCATGTCCGTAGGCCGAGCCCTGCAAGCGGACACGCCCCCAGAAGAGTAAAAGTGCCCAAAGTAAACCTCCACGATAGAGTACATGGAAATGTGAATAAACACAACACAACACATGCCCCCACAGACTATGAACATAAAATCATATAAATGAACATGTTATATTTTTTTTAAACTGTAAAGATGTTTGCCCGTGAGTGCGCTTGTTTGCGCGGGCATGCCCGTAGCTCAGCCACAGTTAGCAGTAAGTGGAAAAGCATATAAGAACTAACTATGCAAAGTAAGTCAAAAAGCAATAGCGTAGCGGCAGAGACGTCGGCTGAAGAGCAGGCAGTCATGGCTCGAGCCCCCACAACCTCAATTTTTATTTTTAGTGAAATAAGCAGGAAACAAGTCCCTGACATATATGTACACATATAAAATAATATTTTATGTAAAATATAATGAAATAGGCCAGTTATTGTGAAGAAATGTGAGATAACAAAATAATAACAAATGCCAGATGTGCCCATAGCTGAGCTATAGTTTAACAAGTTGAGTGCATCTGCCTGTAGGTGAGCAGTGGTTTAACAGGTGCAAAATGAGAGCCCGTAGGTGAGCAATGGTTTAACAGGTGCAAAATGAGTGCCCAAAGGTGAGCAGTGGTTTAACACGCTGAAACTTTGTGCCCCTAGCTGAGCTGAGCGTAATATGCGTGCTGACAGTCAAATGACGCGTAAACCAGCGTAACCCATTTGCGCGGAGCTGCGCACCGCGCCAATATGCTAACCGATGGGCAATGTTGAGCAAGCTGTAACAAAACTGCCTTTACACAGATATACTCCCTAGCCTGTCTAGACAGTCATAAAATATAAAAAGCAGTGGCCAGGTTCGAACCCAGAATACCATGCACCATAGTCAAGGTACTGAACCACTAAGCCATGACAGCTATACTTAGAAATGCAGTAATAGCAAATATATAGGAATGAATAGAAAGAGGAGCATGACAAAGCAGGTTTTGTGACGCTGATACAATTCCAAAATGGCCAATCACAGATAAGTGTGGGAAAAATGGCATATATAAGCCCCGTAGGCGGGAATACACAGCATAACCGATTGTAGAACTAACCTGCAGCCAGAATGTCAGGAGTAGGTGAGGGTAGTTGCTTCCGAGCACAGAGATGGGTCATTGAGGAGTCCAGATATATGGTCTGGCTCCTTGTCCACAATCATGAGGCCCAACTCATGCAGGGCCAGGTCCTGTGGGGAGCATATAGGGCTGAGGCGTGGGACCGGATGGCTCATGATCTCACCAGTGCCACAGGGATTCCAAGGACTGGTGAGCAGGTCCGTCACCACCATGCGGATCTGAAGAGATGTAAGCAGGACCAACTGAACCTTTGGATCCAGGAGGCTCGGCAAATGAGCAACGCCCCACTACTGAGTAAGTTACATTTAATTATGTATGTAAGAAATTAACCTAGCTGATATTATGGAGATGTGTATTCCAATATTACTTTATTTATATTACAGCTGCAGGTGTCCGTTCTGTGAACCGCAGAGCCTATGGAGATAGGCTGGTGCGGTTGCACCACCAGGCAGGTCAGTAATCCTCTCCCTGTAACTGTAAAGAAATATAAAAGTATGACAGTTAGCAAAAGAGTGCAGTGTAGTCACTAAGTAATAAAATGTGCAAGTAACAGTGTAAGAGTGTTTGCAAGTATTGCTTGATTACAAAAGTGTGTTGCAGTCTGTAATCCAAACAGAAAAATGAAAATGTCTGAAATAAAGTCTGAAATAAAGATGCCTACCTGTAATATAATAGTACACAACCTGCAGCAGGCTGAAAAGCACAGCTGCAGAAGATGAGCAAATCACATGTGTGAAATACATCCCTGTTGAAATACTGAAACATGATAGAAGCGAGACTGTTGGAAAGGATTGTAATAACTACAGGTAAAACATGTCAATAAAGCCTAGAAGTAAGTACCATCCTGAATTGTAAAATTAAAACAAGTGAGAGAGTGTGAGAAAGAGTTATGAATCCACCAATAAAGTAGTAATAACCCCTGAATAAAGTATACTGCAGTCAGTACAGAATGAAATGAATGTGACAAGCAGAACCAAACTGCGAAATGTGATCAAAATGTTGCTGCAGCTGGAATGTGTATCCCAAAATCTGGATATGTTGCTCTCAGTCTGCAATATGCAGATAGTATGATTGTCTGAAATACCAAACATCCACAGTTGTCTATAGCTATATAAAGCAAATGTAGCAGGATGATGTAGCTGAACAAAGCCAGATATGAACTTGTATGAATAAAAATAAAATGTATATTGATGTAGCAGTAACAGTCCTATCACCAACTTGAAGTAGTTATCACATAGGAAACTGTAGGTAGAACAGTAGTGTGTATATATCTGCAGCTATTAGAAATGTACAGCATATGTATTGGTATTTGAAGGTGTTAATTATATTTTCTTCACCCTACCCTATAACCACATATAATCCATTCCACGTGAAATTGGTATGTGCAATCACAATTAACACCCCTGGACATTTGTCCTGTTGGGTCATACATATTTGCATGTACGTTGATGCATCTGCCCTGTTCATACATCCAAACCCGATGGCCTGTTGCCATCAGTCAACCCTGCATGTTGTTTGACTGAGTATTGCTGCTCACATAATGCATGTGTTATGCTCGCTGTTCAATGGTGTGAATATCTGGGTGTTTGGTTAATAGGAATACTAATGCATGCTGTTACAACTAATTGCGAATGGTATTGTATGTTACTAACCCAAACTGTCATGACATAATGCAAAACATAGGACGACAGGGAAGGCGAATTCCAGCGGACCCACCTCTCCCACCTCAGCTGGCGAGTGCACCTGGCAGTAGTGCCCAGTCTGGACCTTCCTCCAGTGGCCCTGTGCCACCTGCGGGTGGAAGCATCATCCCCCGTCTGCAAGTGTGGCCAGAGGAGACCCACCACTCACCCTCCGTAGCGTCCGGACTGTGGTGCGTAGGGAGATCCAGGAATCTGTTCTTGGGCCCCTACGCCAGCTTGAGGCACAGGTGGCACAACTTACGGGCATGCCTGTTGCCAGGCCTACACAGCCTCAGCACAGCCCCATCCTGGGCAGTGAAGGAACAGTGGCAACTGCCCTTGGGTGGGGATATCAGTTCCACTGTTGCCATCTGTGGGCTCATGGGCTCTGGATATCCAAACATCCATCCCCGTCAATTGTGTAACCCCCCCACACGTGTCATACACCGCCCCTGTATGCGTCTTGTTTGTCTTGTCTGTTGACCTACCCAACCTACCTCCCCAGCTATACCGACTTCCTTTACCTGACATACCACTCTCACCTGAAAAAAAAAAGGGCACTCTGTACCCACAAAAAAATTACGCCCCATACATAGCTGCCCATTCCGCACATGTCTGCTGGACATGGAAACTATCAATTACAATTGGCTGTACAACAAGTATTATTGTTGTCCTGACACCTCTCTCAGAGGTGGAAGGTTTCAAATGTCACACCAAATTACAAACATATGCACAACTGTTGCTGATGAAGAAATGGGCAGCTATGGGCCTTACCCACATCCCTCCTGCAAAACACAAGCTTGTTTCCCTACTGTCTTACCCTCTTTGTGACCCCTTTTTCACCACTTTCCTGTTTCCCCATTTTCATTTCTTTCAAAGAAAATAACGCGGGTGTGCGCCAGAGTAAGCACTGTTAAGCGGTTGTAAGCAGGTGTGCGCAGAGCTGAACGCCAGTGCACATGCAGGAGCTCCACGCAAACCAGCGCTAACCCGGTTACAACTGCTTAAAAGTGCCTTAGTCACTCTGATTGACAGGTTCTGTAGTCAGTTCAAAAGCAAAATTAAATCCCACTGTCAGTCCCGAACCCAGGACCTTGGAAACAGCAGTCTGCATGACTTACCACTAAGCCATGACTGTTATACAAGAACATTGTGCTACAATAAATATATCTTGTAATAGTAGGAATGAATGTAAAGGGAATATAGGATGTGTAGTACACAAAGCATGTCATGTATATTTATTGTCAAATCTAGTGGATTGCTATAATAGTAGTGTGTGAACAGAAACAGCCATGCTAGTTGGTAGCTAGTAGGTAATAATGTCAGTTATTATACATATATAAATATATGTATATATATATATATATATATATATATATATATATATATATATATATATATATATATATAGTTGTAGGTGTCAGTGTACATACACACTTAGTACAGGAAACAGGAGAGATGAATTGAGAAATGTGAATCTACAACACAGCCTGAATCATGAGAGAGATACTAACCTTTACACTCACAGAACAGTGTCCACAGCATACCAGCATGGTCCCCGCCCTTACAATCTGAAAGGGCAATGCCTATCTCACATACCCTTTTATAGCACTGTCCTGAAATCACAGTGAGAACTGCAATCAGTACACAACTGGCTGCATGCAATTAGCAAATGCTGGCTTACAATTGGTGCAGAGGCCATCACATGGACTTATGCAGATACCTACAAAAGCATCCTGTACTCCCACTCCACACATGCAATACTTTCATTGCACCGCCTGGAGGCAGAGAGAGAGAGAGAGAGAGAGGGAAAAGAAAGAAAAAAAGAACATAAAAACACAAACATAAACCACACGTAAAACAAACTAAGTTGAAGCTGTCATCAGTGTCAGTATCAAGCTGGGCTAGCAGCAGCAGGAAGCTATACTAACAGTAATGCAACCAGCTGCAACAAACACAGGTAATGTAAAGTAACAAGTTAATAGTCTACATACTGTGAACCCTCCATATGTGTTATTGATCTGTATCTATATGTATGTCTATGTGATAAGTTGTGTGCACGTAGTTTTACCCAAAGGGGATGACTATACATTACATGTCATTCAGTGTTAGGCCATGATTCTGGCACCAGTTGTCCATTTCAGTGAGGCCTGTCTGTAGAATGTGTGTGTCAGCTGGTGTAACGACTATGGCGCTTACTTCACAGTCATCTGGGAACTTTGTCATCCACAACCCGCCCATGTTTGCTTTCACATCTGAGAAGTAAATGCCAAACAAGAGGGATCCTAGGACAGAGCCCTGTGGGATACCACATGTGACTGGCTTTGAGTCTGACATGGCTCCCGCAATGTTGACTTTATGGGTTCTGTTGTTCAACCAGTTTGCAACCCATCATGTGACATATGTATTAACATTTAAGCTGATGAGCTTGTCTATGATGCCTGAGTGGAGTACTGTGTTGAAGGCCTTAGGCAAGTCCATGTAGGCTGTATGGACTGCTTTGCCCTCATCAATGGCTGTAGTGACTGTGTTGAAAAGGTCAACCAGGTTCAAAAGGCAGGATCAGCCCTTCACAAAGGCAAACTGGGTGGGATCAAGTGTCTGCAGGTACCCAATATCGCTGTATATGAGTCTCATAATGAATCTTTCCATAGCTTTGCAGACCAGGCTGGTTAAGCTTATGGGGCGGTAGTTCCCAGGGTCAGTAGAGGTGCCTCTTTTGTGGAGTGGGACCACTGTTGCTGTATGCCAGTGTTCAGGTACATATCCCGTAGTAAGGCCAAGGTTAAATATCAGTTTTATATGCGGTTGTATCTCCTCTTGGAGTTCACGTAGCACACATCCAGGCATACCATCAGGTCACATTGATGCTGTGTGTTCTGCTTTGCAGAGGGCGGCCCTCACCTGGACATCTGAGATGATAGAGAGGTTACATTCAGCTGTGATAAGTATTTCTAAGTTTGGGGGAGAGGGAGGGGGGATATTTGCACTGAACCTGTCTGCCAGAATGTTGCCAATATCTGTGGGTTCAGTGAATGTTAAGTAGGTGTGTATTAACTCAGAGCATATCTGAGGCTTTTGGTCCATGTGTCTAACAAAACTGAAGAAGGCCTTGTGGTTATCTATAGTGTCCTTGGCCATTTCCCTCTCAGAGTTGGCCTTGGATGTTGTTATGAGACAACTTAGCTTATTACTAGTGCCGACCACAGATGCCTTCCCTTTATGTGAATCTGCTCTGTCCTGCAGTAGCCTCCTTCTATCGTTATACAAGTTGTCTTTGGCTGGGGTCCACCAGACAGGATGCTTAACCTTTGTGCATAGGGTCTGGGCTAGAATTGTGTGTGCATGTTCCATGCATTCTTTGGGATGTCCGTGGGAAGCATTTGCAAAGGGGTCAGCATTGTGGTTGTGGCTTCCACTGGCCCAGTGGGCTGCGGGTAAATGACATTGGCATGCATAATAGGACATATGAGCAGGTACGACATCACTGCAGTGATTTAATCAGAAATGTCCGTCAGCGTGCGTCGGATATCCACAGGCAACAGGTCGCCACAGGAGGTGGGGTGGCCACACATGCCCCCCTCACCAGACTGGAGGGGCTACACCTAAGTGTTGTGGCTCCAGCCCAGGAACATCAACAGCAACACACCTGCATTATGATGGAGGCTGGATCCACACAGCAACACGACATGGAGCATGCAAGTAATATGCCATATGTACACTTAACTGTTCTGTACACTGTTAGTTTATGCATGTGTAAGGTGTGTCCTTGGTATGTAGCTGTCAACATAGTATGTCATTGTGCAGGTGTGATATTGCCAATATCAGCAGTTGACATGTGAAAGGCAACTGGTGTACTACTGAACTGTATCATACGCAGTATCAATGGCACAGTTGTGCCCACTGACATTAATCCCCTCATTTCTGCAGGTCCCTCCGGTGTTACAGCAAGGCAGCCCATCCATGCTGGTGAGTGTGTTTTAACAATACCTATAATAGTCCTGATAGTGCTAGTAATAATAGTGTAACTCAGTAGTGCTATGTGTGTATACTGCGGCTTGTGCATGTGTGCGTGTGTCCACGTGTGCACATGTGCATGTGTGCATGTGTGCCTGTGTCCACGTGCACATGTGTGCGTGTGCATGTGTGCATGTGTGCATGTGTGTCTGTGTCCACGTGTGCATGTGTGCATGTGTGCATGTGTCCACATGTGCACTTGTCCATGTGTGCATGTGTGCATGTGTCCACGTGTGCATGTGTGCATGTGTCCATGTGTGCATGTGTGCATGTGTGCATGTGTCCACGTGTGCATGTGTGCATGTGTGCATGTGTGCATCACTGGTAACATTGTGTAGACATTGTAAACTGTGTTTCCTGTCTTCCTCCCACAGGTTCTGGTGCTGCTCTGGTGTCCTGCAGCATGGAACCTGAATCTGGTGCCACAGGTACTGATGATGATATCTGTGTAATGGCACAGGAAGGTGTGTCAGGGTCTGTCATTGGTCAGCCAATTGACAGTACACAGCTGTCAACCCCATCATTGCGCACAGTCATCCTGCCAGTACATCCTATGTCACCAATGTCCCTAGGTGATGGACAGGATACAGTGGGCATTGACCAGGGTAATGTGATATCTGTGGCACATGCTTCCCCACACAGCAGCCATGGGCAGGGTCCTGAGATGGTACCACACAGACAGTTGCCCATGGGTTCTCGTGGGAGCATCCGTGGGCGTACTGCCTCTGGCAGACGTGCCCAAAGAGGTCTGTTAACCTCAGCTATGTTTCGGGCTGTCATGCAGGCACAGTCACGTATGGAAAGGTACACCAGACAGGGTCTGAGGAAGCTGAGAGCATGTCGCACATCCATGACTGACAGTATGCATGACATCGCGGATTCTATCCGTAATTTCACCGATGTCATAGACAGACGTTGTGGGGACATATTACAGCAGTTCCACAACCACATGTCCATGAGCCAGGGCAATGGTGGATGGTTGCGGCGTCGACGTGGCCGTATGCCAGCAACAGTAGCAGCTGGCAGTCGGTGCAGACGACAACAGGCCCACGGACGCCCCCATATTGCCAGCAGCAGCCCCAGCAATGCTGGGTCTGTGCTGTCATCAGACCGCCCCAGGAGACCATGTGCACATGGCTCTGGACAGTCCCAACAGGGACCTGTGTCCAGTCAACAAACTCCCGCTTCTGATGACAGTACCCAGTCTGGCTTAGTACCGGATATGGTCCGTAGCACCCCTGCCAGGCACAGGTACCGTGTCCATGCCCACAGACACTGATCTGTATGACCTGCCAAGTGCAGTCTGTGGCTGTCCACAAACTCCAGTATATGGCAGCCATGAGGTGGAACTGTGTGCATGCATACACACATGCGAAATGTTAACATCTAGGGCTACCACATACATGCACACACTGCACCAACAGTGCCCCACCCTGTACTGCTGTCCCTCACCAACACACATACACATACATGTCAATTGGTGGTATCAGTGGCAGACTCAGGCATACCTAATTCACACCCTGTGCATATGATGAAACTGTGCCACCTCCTGCAATCTCCAACATCAGTGCAGAAACAGGTTAACATGTTGCTGATGCACAGGGTGACTACATAGAAGTGTATTACTAGTATCATGTTGGTAACAGTACAGTGTGCTGATATGATTGTGTGTATATCCCAGCATGTCTGATGCAGTAACTGTATGACTGCCTGAATTGTTATCTACACCCATAGTAAGTACCATAGTGTAACAGCTGCACATTATTGCATACCGGTGGTAAGGATGTCAACAGATAGCCACATACATAGGTAGCACAGGGGAGAAACTAATGCAAGTAGTGATACGCAATGATGGACATGTACACTAATGGTGGCATGTTGCCCACAACGACTATGCAATGTGGATGTTTGCGCATGTTGATATGTGTGCAGTACCAATTTCATTTAAATTAAATTAAATATTAAATAATATCAGTTCTACCATGGACATCTGAGCTGTGCATTCCTGGGTACATGTTGATAGTGCCTGCATATTTGCACTGTTACCTACTGGAAGTGTTACCCCATTCTTTGTTGTACAATGGACTACTTCCAGCCCTGCTTACTGTAGCTTTGTTTGCATGCATGTTTGCTTGATGTTCCCTGGAACACTGACTCCACCTGCAATGCAGATTTACAGAGCTTCTGTGGATTCCTAGTGACATCTGCATAGCGTACTATACGTATGTCAATTTACCACCTGACAGAACGTCACTGTCTGTCCTGTGCGCATGTACGTTGCCTGTGACACATTGCATATGACTTACCTGGCATTTACCCACGTGTGCAGTCATATATGCCATCGCTATGAAATCAGTAGCAGTACACCCACACATACTCACCTTCAGTATGTTGTTCCCCATTAGCCCTATGTGTTGGTAATCACCATGGCAATCACACTACTATAGTAGCATGTGCAGAGGTAACCTGTGAATCACCTTGATGGTCCAGTTGTGGTTTATGTGAGTCATGTGGCAATGTCACAGCTGCCACATGTATGCAGTCAACCCTATCCCCTGGCTAGTAACGTACAACACATGTGTGAGATGCAACCACATAGCCAATCTGGGGACTGAGCACTCTGAACCCAGTACTGCCATACCCTGTCAGGTGGCATGACATACTACAGTGACTACAATACCAGTCTGACATAGACCCGCACTGACAGCAATCCGAACACACTGGGGCATACTTGGAGCCTCAGAATAGCATCCTGCCTGAGCATCACACACCTCCGCAGCTGGCACACAGGCATACTTTAAGTCAGAACAGAGCACATGCCAAACATGCACACACATCCCGTGTGCCACACACTCACAGCCTGTAGGGCTACACAACACAACTGCTACAGATGTGTCAGGTACCTCTCTTGGCCGCTGCTGTGGGGTCTCGCTCAACAGGCTGTACATGGTGAAGGTTACAGTGATATGCCCGTGGGGCACTATGGTCCACCACAAAACACATGCATACAGGTCAGTCAGAGGCATGGACACATATGACTCAGTCATTGTCCATGCCACTATGGATGACCTGAGACGTACCTCCCTGGACTAAATGATAGGGAACATAGAAGGGCTCTCTCAGCATGTGGCACTGGCCAGTATGAGCCTGACCTTGGTTGCCATCATACCCTCACCAGGTATGCTACCACAATATGTAGGAAGGGTGTTCTATGTCTACATTCTGCTCAATCTCCAATGTCATTCATAGGGTATCCAATGGCTGTCAGCGTGTGCTTACATGCTAGGGAAGCCACAATGATTTGCGAGGGGCAGCTTGCACGTGACACACATGGGCCATTGTATATTGGTGAAGCCCCTTGATACACACATAGTGCCTTTTGCTGCAGGACATAGATTACATATCCACCTCCGTGGGTATCACACGGGATAGGACACTAACAGTAATGCTACACAACACCAGCAGTGTACACCACAAGATGCATGCACTGGACACTGTCCTCAGCATGGTAAACTGCAATATCTGTGCAGTAACAGATTCCTGATTCACGGCTCACAGGTGCAACCCATCACTGCCAGGTTATACCTCATACCATGCCTGTCATCCCCTACACATGTAACACACATGAACAGGGGGGTGGTATCTCAAGGCACCACAGATACACACACCTCCAGGTTGTTGGCACAGCACAAAGCATCAGGGCCTATCCATGAGCAGCTAACAGTGTGTTGGACTGCCTTCTGGTTCATAGCCTGGCGCACACAACCCTCCCATACACAGGAAACCCACCTGTCCCCCCTAACAACACTGGGAATATGACAGTCTCTAGATATGTCTTTATATGGCTGGACTGCATCCAGCCGAACATTGTGTGTGAGCATTACTGTAGCTACAACACACTAGCTGAAAGGTTCCCAGCATGTAGTCACTGAATTGCAGTGGAACAACATGTTACCACTCCCACAACAGGTGGGAACATGCAGTACCTGTTCATCGACTACATGTAGACTATATGGCCCAGACCAGATGTGTATCCCCCACTGTTAGGATGATACCATATACAACTCACACTGTATATACACATACCGCATGCGGCCCCTGCACAGTAAGACACAGTCATAATGTTATGCATTGCAAATACCATTTATCCACTTGAGGCACGTGTCAGACATGGTAACTACTGAAGGTCACAGGTATATATGTGTATGTGTCACACACATACATCATGTGTGCATTGCCATTGCTGGTTTAAGCAATGTCATGCATTGTTATGAATGACAACCCACACATGGTCATTTTGTGTGACACAACCACACGTGGCAGTTGTGGGTTTCCAAAACATACCTATCTGTGCTCTGACAGTGGTAATAGACCCAGTAGCGGAACGTACTATTGGCATTACTGGACAATTAGCCCTGTTTGGCTGTACTGATAGTGTGGTGACATCACCTGTGTTTACTGGGGGAATATGCAGCATCTGGTGTATTGTAGTAGTTGCCAAAAGGAACTGTTTTCTCACACTTGCAATTACACACACCCTACTACCCCCCCACACACAAACACACTTGCAGGATTCATACCCCTACCTAACTATGTTATGACATGTGAGAGAGAGGCATTAGCGAAGCGCACTATTCGGATTACTAGGAGGTTCCTCTTCTCCGGCTGTACTTACAGGGGGCTGACATCATCAGTGTTTGGAAAGGGTAATGTGCATCATGTAGTGTGTTCTCCTGATTGCCAAAAAGCACATGTCTTTCATACAGAATTGCACACACACAAACTCCCCTCATCCAAACA
>NC_056725.1:1964165481-1964327981 GCF_019279795.1 Protopterus annectens
TTGCACTGGTGACCTTTTCAAAAAAATCCACCAGGTTGAGTAAGCATGACCTACTTTTGACAAATCTAAACTGAGATGTGTCCAGCGTTTGGAGGTTCCCTATGTCCTGACTGATTAATTCCATAATAAATATTTCCATGACTTTGCATATGAGGTTGGTTAAGACTCATGGGTCTATAATTGCCTGGGTGTGTGGAAGGTCCTCCCTTATGAAGAGGGATGACTGTAGCTGTTCTGACATTGAACAGTGTTGCTAGGGGTGTGGCTAAGTCTAGATTCATTCTATTTAAGATGCATCCAGGGATATTGTCAGGATCCATCAATGTAGTATTGTTAGCTTTGATAGCATTTTTAGGACTTGGTCTTGTGTGATAGCTGGAAGTGTGCCATTTTCAGGTATATCTTGAGAGACAGATAAAGAGGAGAGAAGGGTAAAGTTAGAAATACATTTATCGGCCAGTAGATTTGTTATATCTTCAGCCTCAGTGTAGGTGACACCATTCACAATCAAATTAGCCATTGCTGCATTGTGCTTTTGAGATTACAAACATAACTAAAAATGCCTTGTGAATGTCTTTGGTTTGGGTAGCTATTTTACCCTTAAACTTGGCTTTGGTAGATTTTATTAAGCTCCTGGATTGTTTGTTTAGTTCAGTGACAAGGGGCCTAACATTGTGGGAATTACTCTTTTTACTTTTGGTCAAAATTATTTTCCTTTAATTATAAAACTTGTTGATACTATGGTTTCACCATGTGGGTTTGTTTCTGTGGTTTCCCTTGTGCTTGTTCCTGTGGGGTACAGCTAGTATATGTTTCTGTGTATTCAATTTAGTTAAATGGGTTTGGTGGGGATTTGAAGCTTGCCAATGTATCACTTAAGAGTAGGTAGTTTTTCTCAAAGAAATTTCTAGGTATCTGGATGGAAGACATTTCTAGTTTTAGTTTTATTTTGAAGGAGACTGCTTTATGGTCAGACCTAACAAGTGACAAAGATACACAAGGGGTGGTGCAAGATGCTTTTATATTAGTAAGGGCAAAATCCAAGACATTATTCCCACTAGTGAATACTTTGACTAGTTGTACCAGGGCATTTATATTGACAAAGTCTAACAATCTCTGTGTTTGTGCAATAATGGTGGTGTAGGTTTCCAAGCCTATAGTTGGATAGTTTAGATCACCTAGGAAAATGGTATTGGTTTTAATACTGAGCGATTCTATTCCCTGTAGATATGTGTTGTGGCTTTCTTTTGTCAGAGAGAGATCCATAGCTTGCTAAAGTATTATTATATAGGACCTTTTTGATAGTTATTTGGACATGAAGAAGTTCTAGTGCCTCATGCTGCTTTATCAGCCTCAATGTGAGTCTCTTCTGGATGTAGATGGACCCATCTCTACCCCCCCCCCTTGCACAGCAGCTGGTGTAAATGCGTGGAAGGCGTTATAGCCCTGCACAGCCTGAGTTTCTTGTTTAGGCTTCAAGCATTGATCAATAACACCTTCATATTTCCCTTCACTTGTTTCATTCTGTTGATAGGTTTATCGGGATGGCATTGCCTAAAAAAGTCACTGGGGGTGGACAATATGCTTTGCCAATAATCAAAACCCTATAGGGGACAGATGCAGGCCATCCCCGGCAAAGCAGCATGTTCAGTTGATCATATCCTCCGAGGCTGATAAATATCGGAACCTTTTGAATGACAGCAAAAAGTAAGCCAATTATTTTTTCTCATATCATGGCATCATCCTTGGAGAAGGTAGAATGCTGCTCATACTTGTTTTGGACACATAGTCTGAGAGCTTTGCCATGTCTCTCTTCATATAGTCCAGTGAGATACACCTCAAGTCATTGACACTGGCATGAACTATGATAGATTCATACTGGTACTTGTTCTTCAAGGACACAAATTCATGCATGATCTGATAGATCCTGGCACCAGACAATCAACTAACCATCAATCTTTCCTTACTCAGCCTGGTAAGATGCACATATGTATGTCTTCCAATGGAGTCACCTATAGCAAGAATGTCTGAATGGGTCAATGATTGCCTTTTTGGGCTCAGCATCTGTGAATTTGGGACACAATGTGCTATGTGAGAAATTAGGTTTAATTTGCTGAGTATGGTTTGTGTCTGTGATGTGTTTTGGAGGTCTTTGACATTTATTAATCTTTAGAACATCAGCTTATGATGGATTATGAGTATTGTGATGGCCTTAGAGAGGTGTGATATGTGGTGTACTGCTGGCAATTTTTGCGTCTGAGTTTATTGTGTGCAAGTCTTTAGCCTAAAAGGATATTATAAATGTACATCTCTCACACACTGTGTTATGGTGTTTTAGTAATAAATGTTCATCACACAGCATGAGACAATTCTTACACTGCCTCAATATACCCATCTTAATCAGGCTGGCTAGAGAAGTTGTGGAGAAGTGTTGGTCCATAGTATCAGCAGGAATGACTCGGGGCAGGTGCAATTATAACTACCTGGAGTCTGGTTTTAGAATAATGTTTGGATGGACTTGCTACTAACTATTTAAATTTCAGTACAAAACAACTAGCATGGAAACCTTGTTCTACCTGCAAGAACCATTAAACTGATTATGGTAAACAAACAAACAAAAAAAACTCACTAATTCGATACTAACATCAATTCAAGCAATATCAGTACACTCAATGTAAAGCAATTTTATCAAAGGGTTTTTAGCCTTGAGAGTAGTTTAAGGGGAGAGAGTCTGTAAAATGATACTTACATACTTATCTTATTGTCAACAGCCAATAAACATGGAGAGGGAGAGAACTGTGTTGTCAAATTATCATAATGGGCAGGCAACAACAGAAATACTCGGTTTAGGAACACAGCTACAACAGGGTGTGGGGGAGGACAATTAGACAATTAGTTCTGAAATGACTTACCCGGAACTGCCTTAATGCAAAGGCAAATCCTGAACTAGCCTGACATACAGTCAGTGCACAAGAATGAAACCAGGGTTTAATAGAGCACTTAAAAAGCAAACTGTAATACAACTCCACTGTAATTACCAAAGTAGACTTAAAGACCTTAGCAAAAGCAGATACAGATTGTTAAAATGAATTTAAAATCAGATCAAGAAATGAAAACACTTATCTTTCTTTCTATATATAATATAACTATTACAATATTCTACATCTAGAACTCTCCTCACTTTCCATTGGGTCTGGCTACATTTCTCCTGTTCAGAGCATGGAATGCAGCTCATGACAAAAGTATATGTGCATCACTGAGCTGCTGTTGCATCAGAAGTAAATACCAAATATATTTCTCCAGAAAATAGAACTTTTTCAACAAGACTTTTTGCCATGATCAAGACTGTTTGGAAAGAAAAAAGCAATGTGTTGGATGAAATTCAGCTTTGCCGTGTATTTAAAACTCTAAGGCTAGAATGACAGTTTTGTTTTGTACTGATTATTCTTGTATAATTCTCTGGTATTTTATTAAGAGTTCATCAGTCAAAACTAACCTATGGCTATTTATGCAAAGGTACTGAATATAGAATTTTCGGGTCTACTTCACGATGTCGAAAGCCGACAATATTGAAGCTGATATTGTCGGCACCACAACATCGAAAGCATAGAACATTGTGCAGGTAAACTGAAATCTCCGTAGGGGGAGATTTCCATTTACCTCAATGTAGTGTGGTCTCGGAGCTGGAATATTTAAGTAGGGGGGTGTGGGGGGTGCAGGGGAGCTTGCCCCCCTGCCTACGCTAGTTAGTTTTTATTTTTGTTTGTTTTTTTTTAAACGTTATTCGATATTTTACTACATTGATCACTAGATGTCGACCTTTAGTGATTTGATGTAGTAAGATTTCGATAACGTGATATAGACACAAATTTTCTAACCATTAGACAGTCAGAACTTGATATGTACTATAATTGGTGACCATTACTGGTTGATACATGACTCTTCTTTAAGGTGCAAACATGGGTTTATACTGAGCTGTCATTACATCACAAGTAAAAATCATGAATATTTTTACAGGAAATGGCAGTCTTGGATGCAGTTTGTTTCAGATTGCTCAAATACAGTGACTTGAAAACTTTCCTAACAACTCTAAGCTGCAGTCTAAGACATAATATTTAAAACATAGGTACCAAATGTACTTTTTTACAGGCATTTGAAAGCCTGACAAGTCACATTACACTACTTTTCCATAAGGGGTTGGTACTTGACTTCCTGTCATGGTTAGAAATGCAGCAGGTATTTAAAATATATTTGTATATGGCTTTCCAGGTAGGACAATTACCAGGGCTCAGAATGTAAAGCTGAAGCCTGGTATCAGTTGGTCAGTGCTACTGGTATCCACCGCACTAGTGAGCAGTGTCTCACCACTGTGATGACTTGAAGCAAGAAAGAGGGGACCCTTAGACACCTGAGTCCAAGATGCTAGAGTTGGGCATGCCCACAGACATTTAAGTATATTTCTCACTACTTTGCTAAAATACAGGCTGAATCTGTTCAATACTGGTATGTATAATGCTTTGCTTCTCTTCCAACAGGTGCAGTTGAATGGAGTTGCAACATCCAGTCTCATACCTGGCATCGTGCCTGGATGCACCATGAGTGTGGTAAGTACAAATATTTTCTGATACTTTAGTGCAGTAATCAATAAACAATACCAATAACAATAAGTAATAAGGCATAAAGTAGGATTGTGGTTTGATAACTGTGTTATAATAAGTGCAGTAGTGCTGTCTTTATTGCATGTCTGTTCTAATGTTGCTGCAGTCAACTGTGAAACTGAAATAAATAAAGGAAAAACAATAGCCTGATAAATGTACTGCACAACCCACAGTATGGTTCAGGGCTGTCTGCAGCCACCATTCACTCACATAATGCTCTTTATACCTCCCACTCCAGGAACAAGGTATAAGGGTAAAATAGCCCAAGTTCTGGGTGATATCATGTTTGTACTTCACAGATTCTGAGGAGCAATAATAATAAAGTGTAAAGCAGAATTGTGGTTTCATAACAGTATGTTAGAATAAGTCCAGTAGTGCTGTATTTATTGCATGCCTGTTCTAATGTTGCTGCAGTCAATTGTTACATAATGTGCACATATCCCTTGCAGTCACAGCGTTTGGGTTCTACTCCCATGTCTGCCAACTAAGACACAATGGCTGTCTAGTCTATGTAATGTACACAGACATACCTCCCAAGTGTCACGACTTTTCATAAAATAATGACAACTACCCAATCTGTCTGGTCCATGATAAGCAGATAAATGATTACCTGAAATGCATTGTATGTGCAAATCTGTTTACAGACCACCTTGGTAGTTATGTACATGCACATTATGTGAAACAGTTCTGCTGTGTATTTGTGTACTTGCATTTGTTATTGCTTGGCCCATACTTTCCCATGGCAACAGCTTGAGAGGTATGTATGTAGTACATCCTCTATACAAGAATTTGAGTGACTGTAGTCACAACTGACACTACATCTGTAGAAGAATGTATTAGCAGTCTGTGTATTAATATAATCTGCAAATTCACTAATAGCATATTTTTTTCTCTCTCCCCACCCCTTATCTTCTTTAATTTATTAATGTCATTTATTATTATTATTATTATTATTATTATTATTATTATTATTATTATTATTATTTAATATTAATATAGTCTGCTTAACTGTTTTGTTGGCATTATGGGTTATTTCATTCTGGTTTGCTGTTAACATACTTACTGTTATGTTATTTAATGTTTTGTTCCACATAATATACCTTAATATGTATTTTTATCAATCAATATTATGTTCCATTATGTTAATACTAACATTAGTTTGGTTATTACTAACCTTAACTTATATTTATACCTAATTTACTATAGCACAACAAGGTAGGCAGGTTCCTGATGATCCACCTACCTTGCCTCTGGCTGTGGCACCTGGGCCCAGCACTTCTGGGACAGGCTGGTGTTGCCATCTCTGCTGCCCCTGCACTACCTGTGGCATCAGATATTTCCGCTGCACAGGATGGTGCTCATCCCCTCTCTGAGACTGGTGGTGGAGAAGGTGTTGTCACTTACAATAAACTACCACGTGCTTGGTGCGCAGGATTGTGTACCATGGTTTTGGATGCTGTTTGCACCAGATGGAGAGCATGCTGACCACCCTGGTGTGGTAGGCTCACCCTGAAGCCCAGCCTCCACCCTGCCACTTTCTGTGCAGTGAAGGAGCAGTGCTAACATTCCCTTGGGTGGGGACTTGAGTCACATTGCTACCTTATGGAGGTACGTGAGACTGGGAAGCCACAACACCTTCCCCATCCAAGTTGTTCACCCCCCTATTATGTCACACCACCCCTGTCTGCTGTCTTGTCTGTTAGCAAAAGCTTCCTCACCTTCCCAACTTACATCCCCACATGTACCTATTTCCCTTCCCCAACATTCCACTCTCACCTTAAAAAAATGGATTCCTGTCCCCCCAAAAATATTGTCCCATACATAGCTCTCCATTTTGCACACATGTCCATTGGACACAAATAATCTGGTTCAATTGGCTTGACAATGCAGTTATGTTGTCCTCACCCCTCTCTCTGGGGGTGACATCCAAATGTATCTACAAATTCTGTCCAGATGCACAGTTGTTGCTGTACAAGAAATGGATAGCTATAGTTCTTCCCTACACCCTTCCTGCACATACCTACCTACCTTTCACTATGCTTTTTTCCCCTGCTTGCACCCCATTTCACCACTGTCCTATCTCCCCTTTTTTCTTTTCTTTAAAGATTTTTTGTGTGACACTACCCATCACACAGCATCGCTAAGCTCAGCTAAATGAAGCTATATCGATATGTATGTTTTAATGATAATAAATATGTACAAAATAAACACCTATCACCTATTTCAAACCTGAGACCATCGCACCTGCAGACCACTGCATTAACCAGCCACACCACACAGCTGTTAATTAAAACAGGTGGTTTAAGCAAAACATAGAAATTGCAAGTTACCATAATTAAGCATGTGTAAGCACAGCTGTGCATCACGCCACATCATGCAAACTTGCTGAAAAAGTAATGGAAAGACTGGGAATGTATTTTTTAGTCTGGTATGGGAGTACACCACTAGAAAGCCAAACACTAATGGATGTAACTGAGGTCTGTAATAACAGATAATTGGCCGCTTTTAATGGCAACATGTACAAATATACCTGCTACAGCATTAATGGAAAAATACATGTTCAGCTTGGACTCTGGTGGAGAAATACATCCCTATAAAGCCAGGCACATAACAATGGATGTAATGGAGGTATGTCACCGACTGTATGTGTGCACTTATACCATCACAGATACATTTGCTGCAACAGTGACTCAGTAGGTCAGTCTGTTAAATGCTGTGCAAACAGTACCTTTTGCCACACATAGTCCTGGGTTCAAATCCAATGGTGTGTAGCATTTAAAGTACACTATTGTGAAGCCATCAATGAATGATTGAGTCATGCACTCTTTAGCCACACAGTGCATTTCAAATGAAATGCCTGCTTATCACTGATGGAAGCCACAGCCTTGCAAATAGGGACACAATTGACATATCCCTATAGCAACACTATAAGTGCATAAAGTGTCATGTCATGCATTAATATGCAACCACAGAGGACTTTAACTTAGGTAATGCAAATGAGGCTTACTAATATCAGAGGTACACCACACAATCACTTCATAATAATATTACAGATTAGCACAGCTGCACAGCTAACATACACATATGGAGGTCCTGTTAGTAACAAAGACTGCAAGTACACATATTCCACATGACTACCATAATGTAACACAGGCCTGACAGTTGCCCAAATAATTCACATAATTGTATAATTATCCCTATGTTGCTCAAGGACACAACAAGCATGTTGCCTAGTACTCTATTAGTGATACCGTTTGTAGATCAGAGTGTAGCATTTTTTGTGCTATGTCTTTAAGAAGCATGCAAGGCTGTGTGTGCACATATAAATTACAGACACATGCAATCCCTAGTGCCATTTTGTAGAAGGAGCCAGAGAGTGAGCATGTATGATTGCAGTAATTAGTTTGTATATGTTACTTAAGTCATAGTCAATAAACCTCTATAGTGATGTGTTTCTTTAGAATAAAGCTGCTTAAACAGAACCCACAAAGACTCTTTTATTCATGTACCAACACAAAAGTGACATGATGTCAGAACCAGGATGGAAAAGAATAAAACATTCGAGCCATGAGATATAAAGGCAACGGCGAAGGCAAAACCAAGGCAAACCAGTGCAAAAATAACCAGAAGGAATTAAAGGTAATGAAAAGCAACACACATTATTTACTTGATGCACAGAGTCAAGAAAAGGCATTACAAGGGCATAAACCATATTATCAGGCAAGCGGAAAGCTCAAAAAGTTGAACTAAAGAAAATGTTTAAGATAAAAGTGTTTGATGAAACAAATGTGATTAAAGTACAAAATGAACATGTTAAAGATAAAATGAGCATGTTAAAGTACAAAATGAGCATGTTTAAGGCAGAAACAGTGTGTTTAAGGCATAACTGGGGATGTTTAGAGTAAAATGAGCACAAAGAAAGTACTCTGGACATGAAAAAAGAAAAAAGGGATTAAACGAGTACAAAGAATAATAAATAAATGAGAAAGAAATGGGGCACAGTAAAAAAAAAAAAAAAATATATATATATATATATATATATATATATATATATATAAAAAGCAAGGCAACTGCTATGTTGGGCAAAGTGCTGTGTTTGGGGATAACTGAGACTTTGATATCAGAAAAGTAAGTAAAGTCATTTGAAGCATCTCGGCGTGTGCAAACGTGCTTATAGTGTGTGCTTATTACTGTGCATATATTTCAAAGAGTTCACTGTTTGTAGAGTGCAACTATCTTGTATTATTCAATTGAAGTATGGCTGTCTGAAGAAAAGTTATTGTGCTGGCTGTGACAGTTTGCAGAGTGCCACCATTACAAAGTGCTTCTTGTATTGTAAGGATCTGCCTGACAAGGTGCCGCCATTTGGAAACATTTCAGTGTATTGCACCTAGTTATTTGCAAAATGCGTATATCTCACAAGACATTGAATTTGGGCAACCAAAATCAGATTGTTTGCATTGTGCAATTGCTTAATGACTTTCTTGTACTAAAGAAAGGTGTCTCTTATAAAAGATTACAAGAGTATTTCAGTGCTCATGAATTGCTCAGTTGCATTGCAAAGTTCTTGAATGTTTCTTAAAGCAAACCAAATTAGCGTAAAAAAAACAAAACTACAACACCAAACTGGATGCGTTCCAAACCAGTGGGAACAGTTCAAAAATACGATAGCACAATGGTAAAGTAAAAGTCCAGTAAAATATCCAAAATACCGCTCTTTATTTTAAGCTTTATTCACAGGCTTTTCGTCAGCCACACGCTGACTTCATCAGAAAAACATAAAACAATTATAAAATCAACCACCTGGTTTAAATACATCTTTAAAAAATCACATGATCACTACAATTTCACCTGACATTTAAACTTTTTTTGGTCCCACATCAATTAAAATATAACATAAATACACAATAAAAATCTTGGATATACCTACAACAGGAACGCTAATTATAGTGTATCACATGTGCCTGGTAACAACTAAAGCTGTGTTTACAAAACAATTCTGTGAAGTTATAATGCACCAGTAAAACAAAAAAAAAATAGTAGTTTTACTTTGGTTGTGTCTTGAATTTGTAGATAACAAACAATCTGATTAGACTCACCCAAGTCAGCAGTTCGGTTAAGGTCCCGGCTTTTGTATTCATAAATGGCCAATACAAAACCTTACTGCCGTAATACAGCTCCTGTGGGACAAACAATTTAATTAGACTCACCCAAATCAGCAGTTCAGTTAAGGTCATGGCTTTGTATTTATAAATAAAGAACAATATTGGACTTAGCCGATACAAAACCTTACTGCTGTAATACATCTCCTGTGGGGAAATTGACTCTTCCCCTTTTGTTTGTAAACACGGCTGCATACAAGTAAAGATAAAGGAACCAGTAGGTACCTTCTCGATATTAGTTACAATGATAATATTAAAAAGATAGAATAAGTTATACTGTAAAGGTGTATTTTACCTACACCATCTTAAGGTGAAATCCACTCCTAAACTAACACATTTATAAGTACAGTAAAAATACTTTTAACAACTGTACTAAGAATAATTTAACAAATAATACAATAACCTAATGATAAAAGACAAATATATAGGTACAGGTGTCCCTAAAAAAGAATATGTAACCTCCCTATATTTCTATCACTGTAACTAAATAGGACCAAGGAACAATTCAAAAATTCAAAGGGTATTCCAAAAATAATAATAATAAATGGCCAACAATTTGTGAAGTACCAGATATAATCTGTTTAGTTGCTGTTTAGTGGTTTAGAAATCAAACCTTTCTAAACAATCAAAATATTCAGCAGAAATATAAATGCCAGGTGTAGCCTATTTGAAAGGTAAAAAATATTATCTATTCAGCCTCTTTAATTTTAAAAGGCAAGTTAAAGTCAAAGTGCCATTAATGGCAGGTGTATGGCACATGTCCAATCTTAGTTGCCATACCAACTCTCTGTATTCCAAGAGTAGGAATGTTGGACCTCCTCTACCATCAGATTTAACCTGGTCTATAACATAAAACTGAAAGGTATGATTTGGATTTTCCAAGGTATGTTTGGATAAGGCATTCTCCTTTTTGCCTTTTCTCATGGCATATAAATGTTCATATATGCATTCTGTAATTTCCTATCTGTTTTCCTGACATAGAACGCTGGACAACAAGAACATTGAGCTATATATACCACTTGTGTGCTTAGACAATTATATCTTCCCCTGATGTGATATACTAAATCTCTTATTACATATCTAGAACCTGTCTTGATATAACTACAGTACCGGCACATGTGGCATTTAAACATGCCATCCCTGGTACTGAGTGTAGGCAGTTTCTTCTGTAAGATACCCTTAAGGTTGGAACTAGGCAGTTTCTTCTGTAAGATACCCTTAAGGTTGGAACTCCTTCTAAACACTATTCTTGGTCGTTCAACCATTGATCTACCAAGCGAGTCATCCTGAAGTATTAAATTCCAATCTTTCAATATAATGGAAAATAATTCTTTGGCATCCATACTGTACATCAGTATAAAACTGTTGAACATTGGAAGTTCTAGAACTCTATGCATGACATTAGTGTCTAGCTCCAAAGAATCTTGACTGAAAATTGGTTTGTAAACTCCGGTAGCCCTCTTATTCTAGGACCTCTCCTACGAGGTTATTGATGAGATATATTGGATAACCCCTGTTTAAAAACAGGTTGGACATAAAAGAACATTCCTCCAAGAAATCACAGTCTCGGGTTACCATACGGGCAGCCCTGACCAATTGTCCTTTGATAATTGACCTTTTTTGAGAGAATGGGTGGCAACTGTTAAAGTGCACATAGCTGTTCAAAAAAGTCTCAATTCTATGAATCTTGGCTATGAAGCATCTTTTTTCTTTATCTTTCACAAGGTCAATATCCAAGTACGCTACCCTGTCGGTAGTGAAATTGTGGGTGAACTGGAAGAATTCTGTAGATGAATTAAACAACTCCATTAGCTTGTTGACTGTCTCAACATTACCCTTCAGGATGATAAAAATATTGTCCAAAAATCATGTATACAGGGAGACTTTATCCATAAATAGGGGGTTGGAAAGAATGTAGTTGACCTCCCAATATGCCTTGACCAAATTGGCTCCACTGGCTCCACAAGGGGAACCCATCGGCACCCCTATTAACTGATGGAAAAATCTATTGTTGAAAAATACATAATTATGAGTCAAGATTATATCCAGTAGTTCACTAACTATTTGGATTTCACTCACTGGAGCTTTTTTTCGTATTAACATGGCTGGGATCCACTCTAGAGCTACTGAGTGAGGGATGGAGGAATAAAGATCCTTCACATCAACAGTTAAGAAAATACTGTCCTCACTGTAATTAGTCTCGTTGATCCTAGAGAGGAAAGACCAAGAATCTTTTGAAATTTGAGACTCACTGGTAACATATTTCTTAAGAATACTACCTACTACTTTTGCACAGGCATAAGTGATACTGCCCCTGGCACTAACCAGTGGGCGCATAGGTGGATAGGAAGAGTGTTTGTGGATCTTGGGAGATCCAAAGATGGTAGGAATTCTATATGTAGGTAAGGAAAAGTAATTTAGTAAATCCAGGTCTATGGTTCCATTAATAAACATATCTCTAAAATAGCATGACACTCTGGAATTACCCGTGTTTAATTCATTTCTGGATATCTCAGTATATGTGTCGCTACTGACAATGATTTCCATTTTCCTAATATAATCTTCCTCATTCATAACAACCAACCATCCTCCCTTATCAGGTTGCATGACTCTTACTGAAGAGTTGGTTAGTGAATCTAATAACATTTTCTCTTCCTTACTGATGTTGGGTTTATTGCTTTGATTTGGTAAAGGACGGTTTAAAGTATGTCGCATGTCTAATTCACACACTTGTTCAAATACATTTAAAGATGGATGTAGAGGAGGGAAAAAGTACTTGAAATAAAGAAATTGCCTTTGTCCCTAGTAAGGTTTTCTAAAAGTACATGAAAATTTAATTTTCTAACAAATAATTTTAGGTCAATAATAGATTCAAATTCAGGGCACAACCAAAGTAAAACTACTATTTTTTTGTTTTTACTGGTGTATTATAACTTCACAGAATTGTTTTGTAAACACTGCTTTAGTTGTTACCAGGCACATGTGATACGCTACAATTAGCGTTCCTGTTGTAGGTATATCCAAGATTTTTATCGTGCATTTATGCTATATTTTAATTGATGTGGGACCAAAAAAAGTTTAAATGTCAGGTGAAATGGTAGTGATCATGTGACTTTTAAAGATGTATTTAAACCAGGTGGTTGATTTTATAATTGTTTTATGCTTTTCTGAAGAAGTCAGCGTGTGGATGACGAAAAGCCTGTGAATAGAGCTTAAAATAAAGAGAGGTATTTTGGATATTTTACTGGACTTTTACATTACCATTGTGCTATCGTATTTTTGAACTGTTCCTGCTGGTTCGGAACGCATCCAGTTTTGTTTCTTAAAGCGACGGCTTTAATAAGTGATAATGCATGACTGTTCCGTTCCTGCCTCTATCAATAAATTTCCAAGCAACTACATTAACATTTTTGCTTTTATCAATTCTGATAAAGTAATAATGCATGACTGTTCCATGCCTGCCTCTATCAATACATTTCCAAGTAACTACTTTAGCATTTTTGCCTTTATCAATCCCGATAGCCGATGATTCAGCATTGTTGTCTTTACTTATCGAAAAAGCATTGCAAAAGTCTGAGAAACTTATTGAAGTTGCTAAAGTATCGCAAAATCCCAGAAAGTGTTTTGTTAAGCTCTGTAAAGCAGTAAATAAGTTGAAAAGCTATTCTGCTGGATTTCATAAAGCATTGAAAAAGCTAGAAAGTTATTTCAAAAAACACATTGAAAAAATTATTTTGCTAAATACAATAAAGCATCAAGAAACTAAAAAGCTATTTCATAAAGCACAGTGAAGCATTAAGAAATTTGCAAAGGTATTTTGCTAAGTGCAATAAAGCATCGAGAAGCCCGAGAGGTTTGTTTTCCAAAGTCCAGTCAATTGAAAGCACTATGTGGTTATTTATTCACACAATGGCAACAAGCATAAAGAAAGAAAGGGCAGTTGTAAAGAAAAAGAGCAATAACCAAATTGAATGTTCATGACAATTACTTATGCACACACACACACACACACACACACATATATATATATATATATATATATATATGTGTGTGTGTGTGTGTGTGTGTGTGTATGTATTTGCAAGACCCTTCACTGGTATGTGTTAATATGGCAAACAGATTTAGAAAACCACAAATGCTTGTGTTTGACCAATGTATTGCAGAGAACTGGAAAATATTTGAACAGGAGTATGATATTTTTATACAAGCAGCTTATGCAGATATAGATGCATGCACAAGGGCATTTATTTTATTAAATCTAATAAGATCTGAGACTATATAAAGAGAGTGATCATTTGTATATGCACCAGCAGTGTATGAAGGTGAAAGTGCAGACCGCCATATTGTTGTGCAAGCTGAATCCAGAGAAGGCCCAGAGTGTTTAAAGTGTAAGTTCAGAGAAATGTGCAACTCCCAGATGAACATTACTTTAGAGAGGCATTTGTTTTACACAAGGAATCAGAAACCAGAGGAAACTTTTTCAACTTATATAAATGACTTGAGGAACAAGGCCAAAACATGTTGGTTTGGTTACTTGAAAGATGAACTGATAAAGGATAAACTTGTATGTGGTATTAATAGTGCTGCTGTGAGTAAGATTCTACTTTGTGACAGTGATTTGACATTACTAAGACAACAGAGATTTTTTTCAGAGCAATGAGGTGACAGAAAGGCACACGAGCATGCTTACAAATGACAACAGCATGGTTTTAGTAAGCTCCAGAGCAAACATAAACAGTATGCAACATGTGGCAAGCAGAAACTGGCCTAAGCAAAGAGCAATCATAGGAATTCTGAAGAAGGTGGCGAGTATTCCAGAAAGTTCCAGGAGAAGTGCAAGCTCCGCTGCCATCTCAGTGCTATATAAGCATGAGTCCGCAAAACCCAAGTCTAGCTTTATTGTTAACTGTCAAAACTGTGGTGCAAATCATGAATCTAAAAGAGAGAAATGTTTAGCATATGGTCAGCAGTGCCATAAATGTAAAAAAAATGGAACCACTTTTAAAAGTTTTGCAAATCAAGAAAGCCTCACACAGTTGTAAAGAAAGGTCATACAAGAAAACAAGTTGATCAAGTAGAGCCAAAACAATTGGCTTTCTATGTAACTGGTGTATCATTACTGGGAGAAAGAGTTTACGCAGTAAACTTATTAACAAGGAGTAAAGTGTTTTGCACAGTTTGGATCAATGGGAAATCCACAGAGCTCAAAGTGGACACTGGTCCAAAGTGCAATGTTATATCAGCAGATACATTTGCAAAAGTAAGAATCAATTAACTACTCAATGTAACCAACAGTGCGAGACTTGTTGAGTACAGAGGTGAAGAAATTCAAACCGAAGATTCAGTAATACTTCCATGTTATTTGGCTGAGAACTGTTACAACTTATTATTCCATGCAGTCCGATGACCAGTGCAATCTTTATTAGGTCTCAAAGTCAAAGATAGTTTGAGAATGAATCTCTTTCTTTTGCTAAAGATGTTCATCATGTGAGTGCAGTTCTAAGTTCATGTTTTGCAGAAGCCATTTTCTCAGAGTATGCTGATGTTTTTCATGACAAGTTGGGCAAGTATGCAGTTGTGCATTCTGTGAAATTAGACCTCAAAGTCACTCCAGTGGTCAGACCAGCAAGAAGAGTTCTGATAGCTATGCGAGATAAAGTCAAAGCTCAGTTGGACAAGGTGATGCAGCAAGGTGAGATTTATCCATTCATAGAACCAACTAAATGGGTGTCATCCATGGTAGCCTCTCACAAGAAAGGCTCAGAAGAAATCAGAATGTGCATTGACCCTAGAGATTTGAACAAAGCATTAAAGAGGCCGTATCATCCAATGGGCAGAGTGGAGGAAGTTGCAGCTCTAATACCAAAAGCTACTGTATTTTCTGTTTTGGATGCAAAGATTTTATTTTGTCAAGTGATGCTTGATCACAAATCCTCATTTCCAACTACTTTTAGTACCCCATTTGGCAGATACAGATTTCGAAGAATGCCATTTGGAATAAATTCTGTAAGTGACATTTTCAGCATGCAATGGAATATTTTTTCAGGTTATCCTTGTGCCATGATAGTACATGATCTACTAGTTGGAGGCAATGGTGAAGCAGAGCATGACAGAAACCTCAAGAAAGTTATACATAGAGCACATGAAGTAAATTTGAAGCTCAATCCTCTGAAGTGCAAATTCAGACTTCCAGAAGTTACCTACATAGGACATTTGTTTACAAGTACAGGCTTAAAAGCTGATCCAACTAAACAAACAGCTATTTTAGAGATACCAGCACCCGATAATGTGCAGAGTTTACAGTATTTTCTGGGCATAGTCAGCTATTTAGGCAAGTGTATACCAGATTTCAATGAGTTGACAGTACTGTTAAGACAGCTAACATGAAAGAATGTCATATGGTCATGGTTACAGCATCATCAGAAGGTGTTTGATGACCTTAAGCAGAAAATTGCCCCACGTTAAGGTACTATGATGTGAATAAACCAGTTATCCTATATTGTGATGCTTCTAATTTTGGTCTTGGTGCAGTTATTCTACAAGAAGGCAAACCAGTAGCCTATGCATCTAGGACACTTACTCAAACTGAAATGCATTATGCTCAAATTGAGAAATAACTTCTAGCCATAGTTTTTGCATGTTCCACATTTCACGATTATATTTATGGTCGAGCTATTCAGATCAAAACTGATCATCAGCCTCTAGTTACTATTCTCAAGAAACCTATGCAGTCTGCTCCAGTGAGATTACAAAGAATGATGCTCAAATTGCAAAAGTACCATTTCAAAATAGACTACACTAAAGGTAAATTGCTTTATCTGGCTGATACTTTATCCAGATCACCCAGAAGTACAACAGAACTGCTTGATGCTGAAAATTTTGACTTTGATGTAATGTCAGTGCATAATGTTTCCACCACTAGACTTGATGAGTTGAGAGATCACACTATAGCTGATCAAATTTCACAAAAGCTCAATCACTACATCAATGTTGGATGGCTATCAAAACAATCTGGTGTATCACCTGAGGTGCAATTATACTTTCCCTACAGAGATGAATTATTGATGGAAAATGGTATCATTTTCAAAGGTCCTAAAATTGTTGCTCCTGCTTTATTACAGCAGGAATATATTCAGATTTTGCATCGTGGCCACCCAGGTTTATTATCCACTAAGAGAAGGGCAGGAGAACTAATATTTTGGCCTTCATTATCCAAACACATTGATAGTGTTCTTTCTTCTTGTTCAATATGTAATAGTACATAAAAAGATCCACTTCATTTAAATCCAATACCTGAAATACCTTGGTCTATCTTTGAATGAAATAATAAACACTATTTGTTTTTGGTAGACTCTTAGTCAAACTGGTTTTAAATTGATCTGCTACCAAACTTAACCTCAACAGCTGTTATCACTAAGCATAAACATCATTTTTCAGTTCATGGTAGTCCTCACAAGCTATATTCTGACAATGGTACTCAATTTCCTAGCCAGTTGTTTTAGAAATTTGTGAGAGAATGGACTTTGTACATGTCCAAGTAGTCTTGAATATGCTCAATCCAATGGTCTAGCTGAACGTGCAGTACAGAGTGCAAAGCAATTACTTGGAAAGTCAAAGAGTGACAATACCGATGTATTCTTGAATTTACTGAATCTCAGAAACATACCTCATGATGATATTCTTGGCTCACCTACTCAAAGACTACTTTCCAAACAAACTAGAACTACGCTACTTATTTCATCAAGTTTGTTGCAGCCTAACTCTAAGAACAATAAAAACAATCAAGGCTCAATTGTTGAAGAAGCGTAATATCCAGAAATCTAGTTATGACAGATCGAGCAGATTTCTTCATTCATTAAGGGAAGGAGAGATGGTATAACAAAAGTTTTGATCGAATAGGACAGATAACAGGCATATGTGCCAAGTCGAGATCTTATTGGGTAAGAATTAAGGGTGTAGACTATAGGAGGAATAGCAGACATCTTCTTCCTGTACCAGAATCATCACCATTGTAATCACATTTTTTCTGTGATGCAGACTCTAAATCAAAGACGGAGTCAGACATTGTTTCCAGACCAGTTTATGTTGAAAAGTCTGATTCTGTTCTAGAGAGTAGTTTGAATATTCCACAGGTCAACCATTTTGCAGAGACTGTTCCAGTTTCTAAAACTGATTCTCAGTTTTATGTCACATGATATGGATGGGTTTCTAAACCTAGTGTGAAATACACAGCAACATGGACTCGATTGTATATAGATGTGTACTTAGTATTGTATAATGCACGTCTCTACATTATTTATGATTTCTGCATCCTAAATATCTCATGACAAATTGCATGATCCATTTCTCAGAGAAGGAGGATTTAGATCAGAGTGTAGTGTGTGTGCGCTATGTCTTTAAGAAACATGCGAGGCTGTGAGTACACATATATTCCAGACATATGCAATCTCTAGTGCCATTTTGAAGAAGCAGCCAGTGTGTAAGTATGTATGATCACAGCAGTTAGTTTGTATATGTTACTTAGTCATAGTCAAATGAGCTTTACAGCAGGAGTGGCCTTAGGTCAACTGGTTCCCTAGGCAAAAGGCATCCAGTGCACACCTCCCACCACACCATCTGGTACCCTCATCCTGGTCGACCAACACCAAATAAAAACTGGAAAAGTGCCCCTGCTAGAGCAGCACCCTAGGCGGCTGCCTAGTTTGCCTATGCCTAAGGCCGGCTATGCTTTACAGTAATGTGTTTGTATAGAATAAAGCTGCTTAAACAGAACCCATGAATATTTGTTTATTCATGTATCAACAGGAAAGCAACACCATTGCCTAACATACTTACCTTAAGCACAAGTCTTAATTTGCAGTGGAACAGGTACTTTTACACTGGCTCTACCTCTACAACAAGGCTGACTCAGCTCCCACAGTAACTCTTACAGCTTCTTGTCCTCCAAAGTGTTCACACTCTATGCCAATGCCTATTACATGCCACATCAGCTGCAACCTATAGCACATACATTGGTATGTAAATGTAGCTGCTACAGACATACCATCTGCGGTTGTGTAGTATCTTGACCCCAGGAATTTCCAGCACAACATATCAGAAAGGGCTTCTAATCTACATGAAGGCTTATATCTTGTTCAGTGGTTGCATGCCATTGGGTGATTATACTGCAAATCATCTTTGATGGCTGCAATTAGCAGTTCAGAACCACAGATTGAGTAAGACCCAATCACTTGGTAATGAGAACCATGTTAATAAGGCAAATAGCAGGCTATGGGAACCAGTCTGTATGAGACTTTCTTCAGGCAGTGACCATGTTGCCAATCACTTTATATATCTGCACATATCAACATAGAAGTATTGTACTCCATTAGGTATGTAATCATTTTGGTTACAACATGATGCATATGTGTGAATATATGTAGGGAGAATGGGGATTACAGCATTAAGCCTTTCTGAGAACTGTAATGATGACATGGCCTTGATCACCCTTTCTGAGAACTGTAATGATGACATGGCCTTGATCTCCAGATTTGTTGCACATATAGAGGATATACAGAACATCAAGGGTGGAATGCTTTTTGTCAGTGTGGCACACTGGTCTCATGGGAATGTCACTGCATAATGGTTGTAATACCACACTGCTCTTTTTTGGCACTGTTGTTTTAACATATTATCGAGGAGGTGCCCCTAGGGACACACTACAATGGACTCCTGTGCTGGGTGTGTGATCTTACAGCAGTATCTGTCATGGCACACTTGAGAATAGCTGACTATTGCTGAATCTGAGTTGCATCCACATGGTTTGTATGTTTGCACACTGTGGACTATGACAGGTGTGATTAAGCAGTGGATAATGCCAACCATTCTTTTCTTGCTGTATCTCTACATATTGTACTAACATGTATGTGATCCTGATATGTGCTCCCATTTTGTTGTCTTTCAAGAAACGTGTATCCCAGACAATGTGCCCTTTTTACAGATGCTGAGAATGATATCATCCTGGAAAGCCTCTGTCAACACCATGAACTTATACTGTCCAGGGGAGGCATGACAGGGAACATCAGGCAGCATTATGGGCTGACGTTGTCTGTAATGTGAATGCCATAGGTCACCAGAACAGGTCGTATGAGCAGGTTTGACACCGGGCCATGAATGTAATTAATGTTGCATGCAGAAGAGAAGCAGATGTGACCAGGGATCATGATGTCACTGGTGGAGGGCCTGCAGCAGAACAACCACACTCAGTTACAGAGAAATTCCTGGTGAACCTAGGAACACATGACAGCTCCCAGTATCCATCACACCATATATTGTGGATGTGAGTGCCACAGTTTCCATGGCAGAGGAGCGTCCAGCTAGGCTTTTTTTGATCAGCATTGGAATACTGTAGTATTCAGTGTGTCAGGGTGCAGATACATTTACATGGGTGCCAGCTGTTTGCTCTCGGGAGGAGGAGTTCAACTGCAGTTTGACTCTCATGCTCAGATTTTGACCAACCTATAAATTAACAAAGTAATTACTATAAATAGAGGTATATGGATGTATTATCCTCTTATAGTGGAACATGTGGTGGTGTTTGGTCCTGCTCCTGTTAAGCAAAACACTATTTTGTTACAGATGTAGATTTACTGCAATGTATTTCCTAAAACATCATCCCAGGCCTGATGGCTGGATTGCTGTACTGCCAGCAAGATTGCCAACTGCACACATATTTTCTGACTGTACACACAAGAGTAATACCTATGCCTTGTAGGTATGACAACAGTGATACATGTGACAGTATTGTCAGGACATTACAGATAGCCATATGTGTCAACCTTGCAGAGTCTTCAGAAATGTCAACAGTGTACCTCATTGCTACTGATGAGATTGCAGTGTAAAAACCTTTTCTTTACAAGTAACTACAGATGTCTGTGGGAAAAGTAATGTCCTCATGTGTTACTATATAACGTTGGGGGTTAAACAGGTCTGTCATAGTGACAACATTGTATATAGCTTTACATATATTGCAACATAGTACTTCAGAGCATAATGCAGTACAATGCCCCATTCGGGATGTATCTCACCCGACATCTGCAGCAATTGGAGAGACCCCAAAAGTTCCTCACCAAAAGGATAAAGGGACTCCAAAATCTGTCATATGCTGCCAGATTGAAGAAACTCCAGCTCTTTTCAGTCGCATACCGTCTGCTCAGAGGTGACATGTGCCTGACATACAAGGCCATGTCCAACCCGGAATTAATGGACATGCTCCACCTCAAAAAATCCAAATCCACCAAAACCACTAGAGCAAGCGACTTAAACCTTAGCACGGATATAAATAGGATGTGCTGAAGGGATAGATTTATCACTCAGAGACTCCCTATGCTGTGGAATAAAATCCCGGTCCATGTGAGGCAGAGCACCTCGCTGGCTCTGTTCAAGAGAAATCTTGACCTGTGGATGGGAGATCATAGGTTTACCTCGGGAATCATCTCTGTGTCACTGCTGGACAGAGGCACAACAAACTAATGGGCACAGTATTTTTTCATATAAGGGGTGGCATAAGCCACAAAAATTTGGGCTAGGCTTATAAATGCCTTAGGGCAGATAGCCTAGTATAAACCTATGAACCTATGAACCTATAATACTGCAGGTATTAGTGTACTGCTTTTCCCATTCTTAACACAGGTGACTGGGGGGGGGTTGGTCTCTGTCCCCTACACAACCTGATGTCAGTTTCTCTTCAGACTCTGATGATGACGATGGCCAAAGTGATGCACAGGTGGAGGTTTCAGGGGCTGAATCTGTCCAAGAGGTTTACATCCCTCTTCTGCATTCATTATCGCTACACACAGTCAGTATGCTTACACATACCCAATTCCCACCAGTCCCCAGAGGCCACAGATATTGGACAGTCAGACGGTGGGGACATTGAACAGGAAAGTCTGTCAATTATTGCTCCAGTGAGTGTAGACACTGGCCATAGCCAGGGAGCTGGTGGGGTTCCACACAAGTGGATTGAAAGGGCCTGCTATCCTTCTACCTCCTGTCGCAGGTGTCTCATCTACGGTCACTCGACATATGTTTCAGGCCTTCATGGAGGCACAGGTATGTTGCAAAAGGAACTCCAGATGAATGCTCAGGGTTATGGATGCAGCGTAGTCTGACATCTGTGACTGCCTCCACCACATTGGTGATACCCTTGGTTGGTTCACTGATGCAGTGGAAAGAAGGTGGTCTGAGACAGCTCTCAGAATATCTGTCTTGGAATGCACATTGCCTGTAATGGAACTTCTAGTTAGAGTCGAACATCAGACTCATGAATGCAAGTCAGCATTTACATCTGCTGAGAGTCCACGTGGCCATGCTCAATCATGCTCCCATCGTGGCAGTGCATCCAGTGCTTGAGAGGGAAGTCTGCTGTCCAGACCAAGACCTGACAGGCCATGGGCATATGATTCCTGTGCATTCCCATAGAGGACATGGTTCCAGTAGACAGCAGTCATCATCAGCTACTAGCACTGCTTCTGACCCTGGCCATGAAGGTGCCAGTGTAACCACTGGCAGAGCCAGTTCTCATGTTCAGGGGCAGAGACAGTGAACTCTCAGCTCTACCATGCATGGTTCACAGCTGTCCAACATACACACATGCAGGGCTTGTAATCCACTAGTACAGGCACTTGAAGGACCACTACCAAGATTGGAAACCAGTCCTTATGTTGATGAAAATGTGGTGATTTGTTAAACGTTTATGTTTTTTTAACATGTACTTTTTAACTAGATATTAAATTTTATTTCCTGGTTTCCAGTCTAGGTAGTGGTCCTTCCAAGTGCTTGCACTTGTGGATTACTGGTGTTTATTTTGGCACTTTTTCTCCTTTTGAGTGTTTACATGTAGGGCTAGCACTGAGCTTGACTGTGTTCATGCACATGCTCACACACCACTGTCAAATTCAGGTCACCTACATACACACATGGCACATTTCCATTGTCCATTTTGCCTGCTTCCCTTCCTGACTCACACACATGCTTTCAACCTATTAAGTCAGCCTAGGCCTTCCTGCACCCCCACACAACACCCTGTGTAAGTGATGATACCTGTGCCACATCCCTGTCATCCTCATCATCAGTTCAGTGCAATAAAACTATGGGCCTGATGCACAGGGTGACTATATGTACTGGTCACTGACAGATATCATAAACTGACATTTGTAATGAGTAAGCCACATAATTTTGTGCACTTTATCTTGTATGATGTTGTAATGGCTGTATACTTACACAATAAAAGGTGTGTCATGGACCTGTTTATGGTTCAGTTGCAGGAGTCAGTAGGGGACACCTATGGATTCACAGTGATAATGAACCCATAGACATCACAACACAGGATGGAACATCAGTACAGAAGACATATGTCTCCAGCAAGGTACAACAGTACAGGTGCATGGCTCCATGTGGCCATATGTATATAACAGGCTAACGAGAACAATGGTGTCACACAGCCTAATCATGCATCCCTCATCTATGACACAGTCTGATACCCTTGATAAGTGTCACCAAGGTTTCTGGACCTAACACATCTACAAGTTGTGGTGATGGAGATGACCCATCTACACATTTCCTGTGTCTATTACAGACATTTGTCCTACACCAGTTATGATTGTCTTATTCTGCATCCCATTGTGTGTGTGCTTCACATGCATGGGAAGCCTGTTACATATAGGGTTTAGTGTCTGTGTAACATACTTGTCTCTCCAGCATGCAAATTTATACCACAGTGATGGTGTAGGTGTTTAGAACAGGTCATACATGTGTTAGTTCTGTCTTGGATAAGCAGGAAGTACACACTGGGATCTGACACCTCTTTGCATGCAGCCATACACATCCTCTCCAAAGCATGTAGGAGACAGGCTATACATGTACACTCTTGGCACAGACTGCATCGGACATATTATCTGCAATGTGTATTGGTTTACCATGGAACCTGTGTGGCTGCTACAGTTGTATGGTATGTCTGTGTAGCGACATAGCAAAGGTGCCATTGTACTCAATGATAAGTGTGATGAGTACCAAATATGGTATGAGAATGACATTCTGGGATTTACATGTCATACCTTTCTGTACAGGCTGCACAAAATTTAATGGAGCCCCACAACTTAACAACAAGTAACAGTCAAAGGCTACATTGCTCTCTGTGTCCATAATTCCATGGTTATTGATTCAACTGTGTGTGGTGTGCAGACTCTGCTATATTTTCCAGGTGAAGATGACATTCATATTGATAGTATTGTGTGGTCCTAGGCATTTACTATTTGTCAGTGGCTCTGACTACAAATGAATGTGTGTCTCAGGTCATCCTCGATAACTATTAGTTCTGTGTGGGATTCAGTGACAGCTCCTAATATGCAGTCATTTGCTAATTTAGTCAGTCAGAGGTCACTGAGAGTGGCAGTGACTGCAGAGAAGGAAATGGCTATGAGGGGTACTCTATTTATGATGTCTGAGGGAAGTCCACTGTTGACTGGCATCATTATAGCTTAGGTCTACCCAATCCTATCTTTCAGATTATGACTATCAGACACTTGGCTATCCACCAGCTGAATTACCACTCTGTAAATAACCTACACAGTTCCAGCAAGGCCTGCTGGCCTAATATTGTCAAACACCTTGTCAGACCATGATAGATGGTGTGGGTCATATTCCTATCATCATACCTCTCAACCTGGAAACATCAAAAATTTGGACAAAGGCCCATGAAAAACAGGTACAAATGTGTACACTGATTAACATACAATTTGCATACATAATTGTGTAACCCCACCCACTCTTGTGGAATTGTGGGATACCAACTTCTTAACACAAATTGAAAAACAGACAAAATATTACATACACAATGAACAGAATAATATTTTATTTAAATTAATATTTGAACTTGTATCAAAACTAAAATACAATTTTCTTTTATAAAAATAAAATTAACTGCTTCAGCTTTCTACTGCCAGAAAATAAATGAGCTGGATTTAAACAGAGAAAATCATCAGATAGGTAGATTTACAGATGGAGCACTTTTTGGCAAATGCAGTCAGTTATTTCAAAACAGAGAAGTGTAACAATTAATTGAATTCAAATAACTGTAATAATATATGGATTTAACTAACACTAGGAATACATTCAATATAATTTATACAAAGATCATCATTATGAAACAGTATTTTCTATGGAAAATATTTAAGCAATCTATTTCAGAACTATCCATACAAAACATTACCTTTGAGACACTTACATTCAGGCTCCTAAACTAACATTGCCTTTAGCTGTTTTTTTAAAAATGATCATCTACAAATAAAGTGCCTGTTGCCCTTGAAGAAAAAATTGCCTATGTTACATTAAAAAAATAATAAGCTAGTAATATTGCAATAGAGAAAAGATGGCAAACAGGTTCATAGTTACTAGGTATCTCTGTCAAAGAGGACATTAGCAGGACTGCAGCTCCACCCCCTTTAAAAGTACAACACAGTACAATATCAGCAATCCATCTACATACTGTGAGAGTAGAACCCACAGCCTTCTGCAACAAAAGCAAGTATACTACCTGTTGTTCTACTAACACCACAAACAGACTTGGCATAAGAGCACTACACTTCTCTCCCCTGAAGAACTATGCAACACAAGAAATCTGGAACAAGCCAAACTTTATTGGGGGGGGGGCAAATTCCCCAAATTAGGGACACATTTTAAACATTGCTTGTATAATCTTAGAAAGTTGCTAGAATAAAAGGTTTTGTGTTATCATGTGTTTCCTGAATGATAGGACTGAAACTTAGATGGCTATCATTATTTAGTGAATGCAGTTCTCACTGGTTTGACAAAAAACACAAATTTTAAGTGGAACAGATGAAAGTATAAGCCAAACATTCCAGACAGTTAAGAACTATGGACTTAACTCCTTGAATCACAAGTGGTGTGGTATGGGTAGAGAGAATTTAGGCTCTTGCTTCTTGTACTTAAGGTATAGGGTTTGAATCTGGGTAATCCTAACCACTAGTTATACACACACACACACAGATGCACGCACGCACGCACACACACACACACACACACACACACACACACACACACACACACACACACACACACACACAGTGTTGTCTAATAAAATCAATTAATGCAGTGAAACTACTAACTACGGAAATCAGCACATAAGACCAGCATAAGCAAACAGTTGCTGCTGCAGCATAAATCCACTTGTGTAAGAAAATCTCTCCAGTGGCTACTAATAGTACACTTGTATGAAAGTTGCAAACTGCTAAAAATACACTTGCAGCAAGAGAAAAAATGAAATACACGTGTCAATGCAGGAGGAGGGCATAATCCTACCCCCTTGCATCAATGCAGGAGATGGGCATAATCCTACCCCCCTTGCAATTACCTACAAATGTTGTCACCCCCACCTACTTTTACTTGTAAAGAGAGGTAAAGCGTACAACTCAGAACCCTGTGGTATTCCACGGGTCACATGAACTGTGTGTGAAAGTAGATATACATATTTTTTTTACACTTCATCTATGTGTACTTGGTTTTAATTCAGAAATTGCAGTTTAAATCATTCAGTATGCTATGTGGGACTGTGTCCAATAAACGTATTAGATCAAAATATGCTGTGTGAATTGTTAAACTTGTCACCTACAATAGCAGTTTCCTCTTCAAAGAATTCTGCCAAATATAAAAAGCAAGTGATACAAGAGCAAAAGATCTCCAATGATATCTGCAACAGATCCATGATAAACCTTTTCATTATTCTGCAAAGTAAAGCGATGGATCAGTAATTATCAGGATAAAAGGAAACTATTTTTGTGGAACAGGATCACCACTACTTAGCACACAAAATTGATGTTACTGCTATTTGTATTTAATGTGCTTCAGGTCTCGGGTTGTTCTACTTTGTTTATAAATAAATGAAATTAGATGGTCATAAAATTCTGTCTTCAAGATCCACCAATGCTGCAGCATGACTAAGTCAGTACAATCTTCTACACTTATCTACTTAGTATATTAATTTCTGACAAAGTTCAAAATATCAGGTTTATCAGCTTTATTTTATTTTATTTGGCTTTCTTAATGAGGGTAGAACACTAGTCTCTATAGACCATTTTCAGGTTCAGCCCAGAATTACAAAACATGATGTAAACAAGAAAACTGCAGTTTGAAATAGCTATACATTATAATTTGCTATACACAAGGTTTCATAACATGCATGCAGACTTGTTTTTGCAGGATATGTTTGTTAACAGTTCACCAAAATAAGAATAGCACACTGGAATTTGCAAAAATTACAGAGATAAAAACTTTAGAAAATAGTGCAAGCATTACATACAATAGTAGTGAGAGGAAAACAATGTCTTCTTTTGGCTTTTCCTGGTTAGGGGTTGCCACAGAATTCCGGTCCGCTAATGATTGGCAGTAGATTTTTATGTACTGGCTTGCTGGGCCTAACGCACAACCTTCAACGAAGGAACGCCCATTCACGCATGTCGCCACACAGAAGACACTCTAACTGAGAATCGAATGGGCAACGTCTAACTGTGAGGCGACAACACTACCGCAGCATCACCACGATTAGAGCATAGTGAGGAAGAAAACGGGCAGACGGGATTGTAAAAGTAGAAGATGGCTTGTGAAAGAGAGAGAAATTGAAATAGGAATTCGGTCACATTGCCACAAATGATTATTTTCCATTTATTTTCTTTAAATTCTTAAATCGATATATTAACCAAGACAAACTACAAGCACCACTAGCACATAAAAAAATCCCGTACATATTGGATACAATGTGAACTGCAAGCAGTCTGCTACTTCTATAATGAAATGTAGCAAACACTTTAAGAAACTGTTTGAAAGGGCAGAGTTGGAGATTTGCCTGTAAAAGAAAAGTACATAGTTTTTCTATGCCATGCTACACATTCTATTCTAGCCAACACCAGCTTACATCCCCAAGAAGCATAGTAAAGTAATGTAGTAAATTATATACGCCATTACAAGGAAAATTCAAACAAACAAATCAAAGTTATCTGGCGATATTCTTAAAAAAAAATGCTCTGGCAAAACATATGCATAACATTCTATCAACAACAATACCAAACAGTATAATTTATTTTAATTTCCTCTAAGGCATGTAATGTGGCAGGCATCACCCCAGCTAGATGCAGTGTGTCAGAGGTGTCTGACAACTACTAGGATGTTTTAAGAAATTATAATACAAACTAAATTTAAAATAAACAAAAAGCAAAATGAAGAATATGAGGTTGGTTATCACACATGTTGTTGAGCTCAGACATGATTGGTTTGATGTCAACACTGTTAAATCTACACTTCATCTTCATCACTTCATAGAGTTACAATGTGAGTTAGCAGAAACAGCTTCTCTCTTCCTAGTTTGCCATCCCTGGAACTAAAAAATGCACACCGCTCCCTACGGCAACAGACAACCAAAATAGACAATATTCAGGGAAGGTCTAATCATTAAAGCATCTTTTCATCAAAGCACTTTACAAGTTTATGCATAAAAAGTACGTATGATATTTCTAAGAGAAACCATACTGGAACTGGAACTTAGATAAAAGAAGGAAAATTAGTTAAAAAATTCAAAGTTAGTGAAACATATTAGTATACTAAAACAATCAAGAAACTATGTTAACAAGGTCTAAGTTACTGTTAGACATAGCGTCTCTTTACTGCACATCTCTTTTTTTGCTCAAGAATCGGTCAGACAGCCAAAAGAAGTAAATATAGGGGGGTCCGGGGGGGGCCAAAGCCCAGGATCAGGGACAAATTTTCATTAGTACTCACATTTACTTAAAAAAGAAAATACAGCGAGGGTTTTGTATTTGCATGCATGTTCTGCCTGAGAAGACTTGCAGTTGGCAAGCGATGACATCAGGAATTTAAAAACAAACCCGAGAAATTCGGACATTAAAGGAGCCACTTGGAAATTCATGGCACCCCAATATTTTGCCCTCAAAACCGGGATTTACCGAAGAACTAGGTATGGTTGAAAGGTATGCTGGTCATCCATTACATACTGTAAAACTCAATAAGGTCCACCAGTTCGAGAAGGTAGGCATGATCTGCCCCTGAGCAAAACAAACTGTGTTTGGTCCAGTGTCAGTAGGTGTATGACATTGTTACTGATTGTATCCATGTTAACTCCTTTAATGGCTTTACATATCAAATGACTAACAGATCTAGGGACATTGCTTGTCACTGCATGCTAGTTATCCTCTGTGCAACTACATATTGCAGTTACTTCCATCATGTTCCAAGAAAAGAGTTATCCAAGGTGTCTGTACAGAGCACAGACAAACAATGGAGTGAAGTGTAGTATGTATACCATGTGAAGGTAAATTGGAAGGTTTTACACAGGTATTCTGCAGTTGGACACGGCTCCACACAGCAACACGTTTGCTCTGTGGTTGCATGACAGGCATTGAATGCTTGCAAGGGCAACCTAATATCAACAAAGTTGAAGAAGTCCTCTGTGCATGCACGGCCATCCACGTCTTTACTGCAAGGTGTACCTACAAACACTGTGTTTAAGGCTGTCAACCCCAAGGGTGTGGCAGCATTAGCCTAACTTTGCAGGACTTGTATAGTGTCACATTTGCAAGCATGTTATTGCGACCATGCCTAATGACAGGATTATGGTCAATCCAAGGTCCACATGGCTAACAAAACATTGTATAGCACACTGTCAGGTGCTGTGTTAACTTAGGGGACCTACATTTGGGGATCTGTTACATTTCACCATCTGTCATGACACTGCCTAACAATGGCGTGCTATGCAGTACACACAAGCATGACTGTATTGCTAATGGCATTATCAATGACTGCTAATATGTAAAAAGTGTACCCACCCGTCTACTCCTATGCCACACAAACACGTGTGACAGATGTGACTACTTCAAACCTTGATTCCATGGTGTCTCACACAGCAGTCAGTACATATGGCAATGAGCATTTTGCCAACATGCAATACTCACCTCATGCACCACCCACGACCACAACACACACACCTGCATGTGTGCATCTCCTTAACAGACACATTTCCAAAGAATAAACACCTCAGAAAACCTACCTTTAGAGAGCACAGTACACATAGTAGTGCATGCACCACTGGTCTCACCAATCACACATCTAAGGCACATCAGAAATGCAGACCTATTATTCATGCATGAGTACATCTTGAGGTGCATTGATGTCTGTGTCACCAGGTTACATATGGGGAATGTTACTGTTAGCTGTGTGTGGGTTGACATGATATGCCATACCACACATTGCTGCAACTCAAGGAATATCAGGTGACATAATGATGACATATTTCCTGCAGGTGTGTACAACTCAGGACATACATCACCGGACTGTATGCAGACACATGACCGAGCTTACACACTCTGCGTCTCTCACGGATATGCCCATTGCTTTCAGCTGCATTTGACCCTCACTTGGATGATGGCTCAATACACTCAGAACATTATGGACTTCAATAATTGCCTTAGTGTGTGGTATCATTGTAAGGAGATCCACTACATGTGTGCTTGAGATGACTTGCTCAACAGACATCAATGCTTTGGCAGAGATCGTCTTCATCTCTCACCTCTGGGATTTTAAGTACTGGCCAAGGCTGCTGACACCCCCACAATGCATCTTATAGGCATTATCTAGAGGGTAAACTTTCCAATTAGAACACCATCTTCATACATCATGGTTATTCTGCTACATGTTGGGAATGGTAACACTAAACACCACTCTGTGGAAGGTGTCCCCACCCTGGAATATGCAGACATTTTTGCAGTCAAAGACACCTGGTTCATGGCTGTGCACCACAGCCATACCAGACTACACATCCTTTCACATGTTCAGACCTCAAACTGACAGTGTGCAATGTAATGCAGGTGGTGTATAAATAGTCATTAAGAATAGATACACATCCAGATTTAGTGAAACACTATGCATTCCTAGAGACACTGCAGGTGATATTCACTGCTGGGAGGGCACACAATCAAGCCATTGCCAGCCACAGAAGCAGCTCCATGAATCCAGACATCCATTGTGCTTATTTGCATGTATGTGTGTCTATCAAGATATATCAGTACACCTTGGTTTAGGGTGACATTAAGCAACCACCAACTGTGCTGGTCAGTCGTGCTGAAGCTCACTTGCCCAAAGGTTACTCCACGTCCTTAACTACAATGCCCTGGACCAGTGGCGTGACATCCCCACAAGGAAAGACGATGTAGTGCTTCATGTCTATCCCAATATGGATGACCACTGCAGCCCACCACAGTAAGATCCTCCCTGGTGAGATCTGAACACAGATCAGTCTCATTAAAACTATCAGACCTTACCCCCCTGCAAACGATACATATATATACTTCAACAAAGCAATGTATTACCCCCTGTGGGATGGTTTACATAGCATGAATGCACCTCCCCCCCTCAGATGGGATGGGCAAGTATGCAGAGCTCTACCCCCATGCATTATGTAAGCAGCAGTACAACTGCATAGACTCGGCTGTACCTGACAGAAGGAACACAAGCTCCTCATGCCACAGCAAACCTGCGTGTTGGACAACTGCCATTAGGAGGCTGTAAAATAAGAGATAGACATTGCTGTGTGACAGTTGGGATGAGTGTGCCCCTAAAGTGGAGGCACAACCTCCTCAGCTAAAACAAGCACATACTGTTTATGTGACATCGTGTAGAAACAGTATGTGACAAAATCACGTCTATATCACATTATCGAAATCTTACTACATTGAATCACTAAAGTTAGACCTCTAGTGATTGATGTAGTGAAACATCAAATAACATTTAAAAAAAAAAAAACAAAAATAAAAACTAACTAGCATAGGAAGGGGGGAAAGCCCTCCTGCACCTCCATGTGGGGGGCTGAGCCCCCAACACCCCCTACTTAAATATTCCAACTCTGAGACCACACTACATTGAGGTAAACGGAAATCTTCCCCTATGGAGATTTCTGTTTACCTGCACGATGTTCTGCACTTTCAATATTGCGGTGCCAACAATATCAGCTTCAATATTGTCGGCTTTCAACATAGTGAAGTAGACCCACAAAATCAGCCTCTCCCACAAAGCAGAACCACAATGCACAGTGTACTTACATGTTTATTCTCAGAGGTCAGGCCCAGATTGTTGGTGAACTCATACATAATGATACCACATATACTGGTTCTGTATTCATAGCTAACCTGTTGTCCCACAGGTTCTGCATCAACTTCACTCCCCTGTCCCTTCCATACCACGTGTGCCACATGACATTCCTACAACCTGTCCCATACCTTCCATATCTACAGAGCAGGTCATAACTGTCCTCTCTATGGGGTATACACAGCATCTACTGGACATGGTAACATCCCTGGCTGCGTCCTACATGGGATCCACCAAGAATTACTAACACCATTGGGAACTCCTTGCAATCATACTGTAACCGCTAACTGCATCCCAGCTGACTGGACAATGGCAGCTGTTATCCCTTGCACAGAGGTGGTACTTCCACCATCCACCTGAACTATAGACCTATTTGCTTGAGTAGCCATATCTGTATGCCCATGGGGCAAATCATCATGGAGCTGATCAGCAAACATATATGTGATCTACAAACAGTTGACTGTACACAGTTTGGATGTCTGGCAGGGAGATCATTGCTGTTAAACATGGTGGACATGTCTGAGGCAGTCACCAACAACCTGGGTGAGGGGACATCAGGGCATACTACCCCCTGGAGGTAGACAAGCCATGTGAATGTATCCCCCCACTCAGACATCATTGACAACAGCACCCGCATAGGCATCCATGGTAATATCATTATAGGGGTCACTAACTGGCTCATGAATGGCACACATACTCAAAATAGGGAACTCCACCTGCAATAGCTGATCTGTAAGTAACAGTGTTCAACAGGGCTCAGTCCTTGGTGCTGTGCTACTTGGGATCCATTTCACTAGAATACAAGTGAATATTGACTGTCTGTGGCTGACTGCTGGCTGATACTTGCAAACTGTGAGCAGTCATAGACTCAGTAAGTTATGTCAATATCCTACAAGAGGGTATTGATGAACAAATGCCTGTTGACATACTACTGGCCATAAACTCCATGCAAATATATATGTAGTATCATTTTCATCAGTCGGAACCTGTGATATACATACCCAGGGGTGATAGACCTGGGCACACAGGCCTGGCCACATAGGCTTACACCTAATGTACCTGAGATCACCATTTCTCCCCAGTGGTAAGACGTGAATCATATGTCATAACCGAGGGCACAGTCACCCGATATTGACATACTCATAACCTCCATGTACTCTTCCCCCAGCATGCCAATATGTGAGTGCAATGGCCATTTTGTACTGTACCTTTCCAAGCACTAGTGGCAATTGCACACAACACAATGGTCTATCACAAGGGAACTTCATGTCTTCAGTATCTGTCCAATGGGCTTCATCTGACATCAGTAGCCATTGTAGCCTGTGTCATATAGACTACTCAGAGGTGATCCTGCTTGATTGGAAATGATGCATATCGGTAGACGGCATGATACATGGATTACTCATTGTAAGGACATTAACCTGGTATGTAACATTAGTAACACACGCTAGTGGGAGAGATCTGTCTAGCAGACTAACACACCTTTGGAACAGAATTATGCCTAATGGCAAACAGAGAACCATAGTGGACCTCATCAGATGCCATCTGTATGATTGGCTGGGTGACCCTCCTTTCAACACAGGGGTTCTGCCTGTGTCCCTGGTGGACAAGGGTAATACGTGCTGATCATGTAAATAAGGGTATAAACTTGGCTAGGATTGTGAGTGCTGTAGGGCCATTATGCTACTAAAGTTCAAAGATTCTATGATTCCATAAGCTGAAGTAAAATGCTGCAACAGCTGCACACGCAGACATGGTTACATTGAGGATAGCACCACTTCCACATGTTTACAGGACACAGCACAGCACACACATACTTTAAATTGGCTGCATGTATATTAGAACATGTACCTATCTAATGGTACACACTACAGATCACAGTACATGATGCATGTGCTACACTTCAAGTATGCTATTAAGATCTCTTTAGGACATCTCATGCTTGATGACTTTAGTAGGCCTACTTATAGTCAGGCATTTGGAGGCCCACAACACCTACTACAAGCAAAATACAGCAAAACCCTACATCTTTCTAAGTTACTGAGGTGATCATATTTATGTCGTACATAAATACACACACACACACACACACACACACACACACACACACACACACACACACACACACACACACACAGTGGCCTGCAGTGAGATTAGAAGCCCTCCCTAACTACTTTACACACTGTAATTTACAGTACTTATCGCATGTGCCACGGCTTAAGTCTGACATTATAATGGCAGGTGGTAGTCTTAACATTGATACATCGGCTGTCCTTGTTGGAGGGGGCAGTTTGGACACCAGCAGCAACTTACAGGGCCATAAAGTACATATCTATTGCAGTTTCATAGCCAATGGGAGATTCTCAGTTGTTTTGTAGTGGGACACATACACACACACACACACACACACACACACACACACACACACACACACACACACACACACACACGTGGCTTGCAGTGAGATTATAACCCCTATCTAATTCTTCTTGCATACTATAATTAACAGTACTTATCACACATGCCATGGCCGATGTCTGTTTTAGACATGACTGCAGGCAAACTACTCATAGATTACACAAACTAGGCTTGTGATGAACAGCATCTGTGGCATGCAGAGTGAAATTGCTTTATAGTGCTATCTGTATCTAGTAGCCTAACAGTCAGATACATTTTATTTATCCTAGCTATGTGGCTACAGTTACCAGTTTGGCCATATGTGGCTGTTTGCATTAGGATGGGCATGCTTGTGGGCAAGAACAATGTGCCCTGTCTATGCATGCATAGACAACATTATACATTACGCCACCTGCTCACCTGTTGCTGTATGTGTGCTGACATCCAGCAGGCACAGGGGTCTGTAGGTAAGTGCATTATGTACTGTTGAACCTTTACTTTGGATCCTTTGAGCAACACTATAGATGTGTGAAAGTGAAGCATTACTCACTATTATCAGGGTATATAGAGCAATACAGACATCCACACAAATATGTATGTATATAACAGGGATGTATATAAAAATGTGGCTGTGTGTATGATATATATATATATATATATATATATATATATATATATATATATATGTGTGTGTGTGTGTGTGTGTGTGTGTGTGAGTTACGTAGATATCTGGGGAGAGACCTGAGATGTATGTTTTATTACATATATTCATACAGATAGATATACTATCTATGGGAGAGAGTGATATAGTGACAGACAGGACATGTATACATATATGTATGTATATATATATAGATATATCTATACATAACAAGTAATTTTGGGCAAGGAGCGACAGAATTGCACTCTGTGTAACTAAGTGTATGAGCATGCCCAGTGGGATTGTCAGTAGTTATAAACTGACTCCAGGCCACAACTACCTACACTCCAGTCCAGGATTTTGTGTCTTACAGACAATGACACCTGTCCCTGTGTCTGCAGTACTGCACTTCACTGAAACTGTCCACAGCATTCTTTAGCTGTCATATTTAATTAATAGTGACAGAGGTTAGTAATGTTACACTACACACAGACTGATAGTCTGTCAAAAAAACAACATATTACTACCTGACATCCAAAAGATGTGCATATTACCAGAGTAGAACCATCAATGCCATCACCCATACTAACTTCCCTAGTCCACTGAGCCACACAAGCTGCCAGAGTAGTCATGCATCACACAATCAGCAGCATCAATATATTCATTGTTATTCTTGCATTACGTGAGACATACAATGTATGATCAATTGCTATGTTACTGCCCTGAGATTGCCTGGACTGCTGATATACCATTGATGAGTTACTGTTACAGCAGTTATATGGGAGCACTGCTGTGTTGGGGTGGGGGAACAACACCGCATGTTCTGCTGGGATACACAGTAGTCCAAATATCATGTAATACTTCTGTTTAATATCTCCCTTAACTGATATAGTGAATATACCATGCATGAAGCCTAGTGACTAGTAACATACATATGATTGTGGACTGGGTATCTGTAGTCCTTTGTGGATGCTACTTTTGTCCAAACAGCCGATTATATTTACTTGCATAAATGTAGTTGATCCATAAGTACCATAGTACCATCATACTAATCCTTACAAGTACTGTGTAGGTTAGAGACTTACCTTGCAAATGCAGCAGGTGACAGAACTGAAGTTCAGGGCTGACTCTGCCTGATACAAGCAGTACACAGCCAATACATAGATAGGTGCTGGTTGTGTGGGTGGCCTGACATCGAGTTTGATATACGTATGTGAGTAAGACTAAGGTGTCAGTCCCTAGGGCCCTAGGTTGTCAGTGAATGTGCTATGCATTGTCTTTTAGCCAATGCCAGTGCATACTGAGCATGCCTACGTCTGCCTACAATGACATCTGCAGGAGGTTCCTCTTACGAGTCCTCCTATGACTGTGGCTTTGTTGACCTATGCACTAGTATGGGACTGTGTATTCCTTCCCTTTGCTAATTTTGCTGCAGCTGTTTCTGCAGGATCAGATTGTGTAGCATAGAACATACTGTGAAAATATATGCACATGTGGCAGGAGAGTACTGCAAGGCTCCACCAGATATATCCAGGCACCAGAACCATGACTTCAGAAGCCCAAACACACACTCTATGATGTTTCTAGCTTGTGCGTGTGCCTCGTTATGGCATTCTTCCATGGGTGTGTGTGAATTTCTGATGGGTGTCATCATTCATAGTTCCAGGGCATAGCCAGCATCCCCCAGTAAATGGGATGTCCCCCCTAGCAAACATCTGGTACAGCTTTGATACATGCCAGATATGGGAGTAGTGATAACTGCCAGGACTGCCAGCACACACATTCAGGATAATCCCCTGGGCATTGCACTAGACCTGGAAGTTGATGGAGTGGTACCCCTTGCAGTCAATGTAGATTCTACCCTCTTCACCGAGTGGTGCCTTGATGTGTACATGAGTGCAATCTATGGCACCCAGACTTCAGTGTAGTCTGCTATACAGTAGAAGTGTTGCATATTGCTGGCCCTCACCTCAGAGGTGAGGGGAAAATATATGTGCTCACAAGCATGTGGTAGCATAGCATCCAGGAATTGGTAAACTAACCAGAATGCTGATGCTTGTGAGACCCCCATCATGTCCCTAGTTTGTCTTTGGAAAGTACCTGTCGCTAGTATCCTAAGGGCTACACATACCCTTGTTTCCACTGGGATAGGTTCCCCTCTGTTGGCTCTAGGCCTGAGTTGAGGGTGGCAGAGCTCAGTGAGTTCCTGTAGTATGTCCCTGTTGAACTTGTAGCATTCTACAATCTCCAGCTCATGTAGCTCCTGGAAGGTTACCCTAGGCCTGAACACTCATCTTCTCTGCTTAGGCCTATTGTCAGCAGCACCAGCAGCATTGACTTCAGCCTCTAGCACATACAGATGTAGCAGACCTGCAGCAGTCTCTAGCATTATCTCAATTAAAATTCCCAAGTCTGTACTCCAATGGTCCAGAGTATTGCAGGAAAATCAGTATGTAGGGTGTATGCATACTTTATACAGCTCTGCTGTAGGTGCAGAATGTGTGATTGGCAAACTATGATGCATTTCACCTACCTGCAATATAATTAACATCATTTAACTCATTCACTCCAATGAAGCTCAGGAAGTTTGCACTGTAACTTCCAATAGGCGGAGCCTAAGCTTTTTTACAGAATCAGATTATGTTGTCACATTCCAAACAAATGTTCATATCTCTGGAAACGTGAGGGTTATGAAAGAAGTATAAATGGTAAACTCTTCAACACAAACTCCTTTTATAGGGGTAGCATTCTTTAGGTTCTAGGATTTAAACTGAATTTTATAAGTCACAGTAAACACATATTAAATTTGTAATATTTTGAAAAAAACTTACAATATATCAGCAACCACTTATTACACACATACTGTCAGCAGCATTTTATTCATCTAGCTGAGAGCTTTCATATGAGACTAAGGAGTTCTGCCTTTGTTACTAGGTTGTTGAGATATTTAGAAAAATGTGGCAATTATATCTATATAAATTAATATTATAAAAACAACAGTTGATATCTATTTACCTACACTAGACAGAGATCAAATATTAATACAATTGAGTTTGCTATTATATAAGTTTTAAGATGAAATATTTTAAAACCTTACACATAGCATGGTTTTAGAATTATTGATGCAAATATGAATGAACAATATTTGACACCTAGAGGCATCAGTAGAAGTTAACTGCAGATGCACCTGGAGACGTCACTCAGATGTAATGAGTTAATGGCCCTGTTTCAGTATACGATGCCATGCACAGCCCCAAGCAGCATAGCTTATAGAAAGGTCAAAATGTCTAAGTGAATACATCCGGTTTTGAGAACACATTTAGCCAGGCAGTGCATCACGCAACAGAGCACACCTAAGCCACATCCTGTGTAAACATCAACATGCTATAAGACCCTACTCAAAGGGGATATGTGGAAATGATTACTCCTTTCTGCTATTCAATAACCCCACATAATTTACATACTTATCCGTGCTGACAGCTAGAAACTACACACTTCATAGCCCTATCGCCTTAGCAATAGCAGCAATGCACCACTGTCGGCAGCCCACACAAGCTCCTATAATACATTTCTGTCGCATACTATAATTTTTTTTTTTTTTCGTAATTTTTTTTTTTATTAAGCCCATTTGCACACTGCGGCACATAGTGCAAACATGCTGAGATTATTAAAGCAAAAATGATTAATTTAACTTATTTCCTGTAATCTTCCTGACATGCAAACTAATAGTTTTGCTCATATGTATATGTAGTCTTATATTTTGTCTTTCTGCATGTTGGATCACTCTACCTACCACATTTGCACGAGATTCACCTGCTTATGAGGCAATTTGCATGCCACGGACATTTCCATGTTTGTGTGTGCATGCTTTCTCCTAACCAAGAATTACTGAATCTAAAGATGTTCATGTCCATGTAAGCATCTCAGTGCAATGCCTGCACAAAAAAATAAATTGTGTAGGCTTTATTGGATTTCCCTTTCTGTTGACTTTTTGTACTTAACAGCTAATAATGCATGCAATGCAGTGTAACAAAATCAAGTTGTCTTTCCCTTAAAACTGCATATACATTTCTATAACCAGTGTAAAGATATTGATGCATGAGCATAATTTCCCTTTGAAGTCAGAATGGTCATCACAGGATTATAAACTGCAATGTTGGAAAACTACTGATTTTGTGATAAATATAAATGCTATCCAAAACATATGATGGTGTTACTGTGTCTTAAGATCTAAAATATGCATTTTGTATAAAAAGATATTTTTAAATGTTGCAGTATAAAAATGACATTGAAATTAATTCAAGATGAAGCTGTTCATTTACCTTTTAAACTAGAATCAAAATCTAATTAAGATCTATGCTGTGGGTCTTGGTGTCTAAGATTTCCATCTATTTCATTCTTATAAACAGAAATAAGAACATTTACATTGAATATCACTACTGAAGTATAGATATTCCTGTAGATTGGTGTCACTCCTCAAGTCCTAAGTATACCTGAGCACTAAGTGATACTAATACAACTAATCACTATCCAAAACCAGGAAGAGATAGCATACTGTTACCTCTACTTTGTGTAAGTTGTCTGAAAATAAATGAATGAGCATGCTTTATTAAGGTGAATAGCAATGCTTTGCAATGAAGTGTTAATACAGTCAGAGTATTTTTATCTCGTCAGTTTCTATGTACACCAGTGTGGCCATTCTCCTTTAATTACCTGCATCCGATGGTTTTGTGACTGTAGATATCTTGGCTCAGCAAACAAAACTATTGTAGATCTCTATCATGGATAATGGTAACCAAATTAATTCTTCAAAAGTACTCAGACACCTATGCTGCCACTGAGCAAATGGTATTTACGGAAACAGTAAGTTTGGTAAGGTGTTTAGCTCCTATTGTTACTTCTCTTTACTGCAGGCACAGTAGAGTTTCTTAATATAGTGCCCTTTATGATTGCAGCTTATAATAAAACATGCTGTATATTAATGTGTACACAGACTGTCAGCATTATGCATGCTGATGGTCTTTAACCAGTTTATAATGAGTCTAAGTTACTGTACTCCAGCAAGACCCAATAACATCCCAGGCTGCATCATACAGGAACTCAGGCAGAAACTTGCAGCACTGTTAGGCACACTGTTTAACCAAAGTCTGAGTACTGGCTTCGTCCCAGCCGAGTAGAGGACATTCACTATCATCCCGTTCCACAGAGATGGAGCATCCACAAATCCAGGAAATTATAGACCCATCAGACTAACTACATCAGAGCACAACATTACTACCAATTCCAAAAAAAAAACAAAAACAAACAGAGCCACAGCAGTTTAACTGCAAAAATTGAAACTTTAATGGTGCTTCCGGTACCTCGACCAAATTGCCTTCAAGGAATGAATTACACACCATTAATGCAGTCTATTTATGTAAAACAATTAACGCATCTTATTTAAATCACCCGAACATAGTGTCCCAATGATTTCAATACAATTAAATTCCCAGAGACTAGCTCCTTCGTCAAATGCAATACATTAATTTTAACTATTAAAATGTATGATGATACAAAATTAATTGTGCAAAATACATCAAAACACCTCTCACACATTAAGATTTATCTCTAAATTCGTGCCATTTGGTCGCACAGTTATATAATTTATAATAAACCTAGTCTCCATTTGTAACAATTTATACATGAAATAATTTCTGAAATAATTCTGAGGTTTAGCTAAAATGCTAAAGAAAAAGCTGCTATCTGAGCCTGCCTGTGCTAAATGAAGATGTTGGGCCACAGGACTGTCCAAATTGTGGTTCCTTGTATCCCTCAAATGTTCCAAAACCCATATCTTCACCATTATCTTGGTTTGTCCCACATACCACTTTGTGGGTATGCAACCACAATCTATGATCTGCACCACTCCACATGAACGACAATCAAAATGGTCAGCATCCTCTTACTTCCTCCCCTTAATACTACCACCAGTCACATTTTTCATTTTTCCACATATCTTACACCTCCCAAAAGGGCAAGACCCCAAATCAACACTTTCTGCTCCAGACTTCCTTAGAGTCAAAATTTCTTTTATATTCAAAAATCTGCTCTAAGAAAAAAATTCACTTTTTTTAGAAAAATTTTTACCAGCACTTCATCCTGACTAATGATGGGCCACAAACTGCTGACCACATTTCTCAATGTATTAGAAAAAGGAGAAAATCTACTGACAAAATAAACTAACTAACCTGATCTGCAAGGCTGTGGAGTGGATTATCATGGACCTCATTAACAAGGATATTGGCAACCTCCAAACACTAGATCCCATGCAGTTTGGTTTCGTCAAGGGAGGTCATGCCTGTTAAATTTGGTTGCCTTCTTTGAGACAGTCAACAAAGCCATGGATGAGGGGAAAACAGTGCACACCACCTACCTTGACTTGACCAAAGTCTTCTATAGTATTCCCCACTTAGGTACATACCTCTCAGCTGTACAGATTTTCGCAGAATGTACTGATTTTTGCCACATATTTTTGGTCTGTACCACATAAAATTTGTGGTTTTCTGGCAAATCATTGAAGATTGAAGTCACTAAATAATGCTAAATAATGGCAGACATTTCAGTTTCAGAATTTATATCCTTCAGAAAATGTATAATAATGCAAAACCTATTATTCTAGCAACTTCTTAAGTTTATAGGAGCAATATTTAAATTCTGTCCCTGTTTTGGGCCTTTGTCCCCCCCCCCCATTTTTTCTGGCTTTGTTCAGATTTCTTGCACTGACAGGTTGAGAGGTATGCTCAGGTATAATAGATAAACTCTCTGAACTAGTCATCATTCTATATATTACCAGATGGGTAGCAAACTGACTCACTGATAGAACCCATCTAGTCAAAATAGGGGAAGCCCCCTTAAGCAGTAGACCCGTAATGAAAGGTATACCCCAGGGATCAGTCTTGGGGCATTTGTTGTTTGGGATATAATTTTCTGAGGTGCAGGCCAAAACCAGTGGACTATGGCTGGGTGCTGTCATCAGTTCCCCTAGTGATGTGGATATCCTCCAAGAGGGTCTCACTCAAATAAATGACTGGTGCCAGAAACATGGCCTCAAACAGAATGCCAAAAATGCATCATCATCCACTTTGGGGAGAGTGATATCCCCACAAATTATCACATTAATAATAAGGTCCTAAGCATGCAATGAGTTGTGAGGGACTTGGGCACCCAGGCTCATAAGCCTAGTACTTTTTATACAGCAAAAACTTCTTATTGTAACATTTGCTAATGTCTGTTATGCACTTCGCAGATAAAGATTTTAGTTGTCTACTGATGTACTATGTTCTTCATCTGCTGAAAATGGACCTACTTCCAGTCGGACACTCCCGGTCAACAAATGTAAATAAATAAATAAATAATAGAAAACTGACTTCTGACCACCATATTTCCTTCATTGTACAGAAAGCGTTCTACATGGCCCATCTCATTAGTAAGAGTATCTCATCCAGGGACAAGGTGATCATAACATCCCCGTATTCTTCCCTTATAAGACCCATTATTGAGTACAATGCACCTTTTGGCATGTACCTCACAAAGCACATGCAGGAGCTGGAGAGACCCCAGAGGTTTTTCACCAGGAGAATTGAATACAGGGCCTCAAACATCTATCATACACATATAGGATAAAGGCCCTGTCCTTCTACTCAGTCTCCTACAGACTCCTCAGAGGTGACCTCTGTCTGGCATACAAAGTAATCTCAGACCCCACCTTGATGGGACTGCTGCATATCCGCAACTCAAGCTCTACTCAAGTAACCCGCACACGTGACCTCAACCTGGTCCATGACATCAATAGGACTTATTGGCAGGACAGATTGGTGTTCCAGAGACTCACCCTTTTGTGGAATAGACTACCTGTCCACATCAAGCAGAGTACCTTATTAACCCTTTTTAAGCACAAACTGGATAACTGGATGGGAAACAGAAAATACACCCCTGGGGTTCCACCTGTGTCCCTGCTGGACAGTAGGATCAGGTGCTGACTTTTTGGAACATGGGCTAAATTCTTGGCTAGGCTTATAAGAGCTTCAGGGCCAATAGCCTAATAACTTCCTATGATCCTATGAAAACTTAGCTCTTATCTCATACTGCATTCATTTCTTATTGTGCTTATTTTATTTAAGTAGCGCTGATAGGTCTTTTTGCTGAATGTTAATTTTGTCATGCAATCTTCTTGGATCAGTTGATTACAAATGATGTTAACAAGTTTTTTCGCTATTGGAAGGGTTGAGGAATTGCTATCTCTACCCACTCAGAAAAACGGGGTTTGCTAAGTCTCTTTCATCATTCACTGGATTTGTCATTAGAGGTGCCTTGGACAGTAAGTCAGATTGATCTTAGCTCATGTTAGATAAATGCTTGATTATTAATAATGTCTATGGATAGAGCTGTAAAGAAACATGATATTTGAAGCTAGCTGTCATTTTAAGAAATAAAATATACAGTATCCACTAGTGAAGGGGTAATTATGATCCTGTTCTTGACCCTAATATAGATAGACTTCGAGCAGGTAAGACAAATTTATCCAAGATCAATGAACTATTACAGCAAGCAGTAGCTGAGTATATGTTTGTATGATGGCCATCTAGAATCCACCATTCTAAATGATACCCACACTAGGGGCATGCCATGTAACATGCATGAGTGAGCCATCTGAAAGGGCCATCATCTAGGCAGCCATGGAAGCTCTCTATGCTTATGTCAGCACTACATCCATCAACTGTATAGCACAGTAGGTGGGAACCCTAGGCCCATCTCCAGGTTAGTCTGGCTTTCCCCCAAACTGGAGCAGTACAGTATCCCTTCCTGATCCCAGGCCACAGAACTGCTTGTCTCCACTCCTGGCAATCTGTAGCTCACATCAAGCTGAGTGTAGGCTAAGGAAGCATTTTTTCTATGAAGTCCTAACCCAATCCCTTGGATGTAATTTGAGTTCCACCGCTGCAATGACTTCCTATGGTCTCTACCTGTCTGCATTCTATCCTTCACATCCAACTGACAGAGTTGCTTCACATCACTTTTGTGAAAAGCCACAGGCCAAATCCTGTCTCATAATGTCATACATTCTTGCAGTCTTTTACTTGCAAGGAATACATTGACTGGCTTGAAAACCACCACAGTCTGCCCCCTCAGGAAAGGTGAGCTGTATGCTGCTAACTGCCATCCCCACAGCCTGGCTTCTTCAGCACAAAAAGCCTCTACTTGAATGCACACACACACACACACACACACACACACACACACACACACACACACACACACACACACACGCACACACACACACACGCACACATATATATATATATATATATATATATATATATATATATATATATATATGTAGATCCGCAGTGGTGCAGTGGTAGCGTTGTTGCCTCACAGCAAGAGGTTCTCCCATTCGATTCTTGGCTGGAGTGCGGGGAGTGCCTTCTGTGTGGAGTCTGCATGTCCTCCCCGCGGTTGGGTGGGTGTTCGAAAGACATGCGTAAATGGGCATGCCTCTGTTGAAGGTTGAATGCCAAGCTGGCACCTCGGTGTTCATGAAAATCTACTGCTAATCATTAGCAGACTGGAGTTCCGCTGTGGCAACCCCTAACCGGGAAAAGCCGAAAGACAAACAACAACAACATTCATTGTCAGCTTCTAAAACCAAACAGTGTAGGTTTAACTATTATTTCTGATAGATCCTAACAAATTTAATGTGATCAAGTCATGGGTTGTATAATATTAGAAAGATAAATAGGAGGCTTCCAGTCTGCATAATATTGCAAACGTAGCCAATAACTAGATATTAGAATCAAACCCTGTACTTTCTGTCTGTGAAGTTGAGACCTTAAATATTAGGTCAGCTCCCACTTAATGGTTTTACAGGGGAGATATCTTGTGTTTTCCACGTTGGGAGTATTTTCTGTTTAAATTAAGATGTGTTATTGTATCTTGGATAAAAACAGACAAGCAAATGAAAAATAATTAGATATTTTAGACAAACAAGTAAATAGGTTTACAAAATACTACAGTTAAGAGATCATTCAAATCATATACATGTTAATGAAATAAAATATATTAAGCATGACACCAGAGTCTTTATGTACTTAATTCGCATTAGAAACAAGAGAGAATGGCATTATTTTTTTTGTGCAAAGGGCATTAGATAATCCGGATAGTTAGACCAAAAAGTAAGAGAAAGGAATAAAGAGCTGCCATTTTAGTGATACATAGGTTCATACTAAGCTAACTGCCCTTGCGAGCCATTTTAAGCCTATCCAATTATCCCTTGTGAGACTCAAACGCTGCACCTTGTGTTTGTAAGGCAAACACCTTACACAGTGTTACACAGTTCTACCAGCAAAGTCTGTGAGCATTCCTTAGAAATAGATAAAGCAGTGATGCTGCAGTTAAAAAAGTACACTGGAAGTAAGTAATACAGTTAACATGAAATGAGTTATTCTAAAACACAGTCCTAATAAAACCAAACTAAAGGTATTAGCAAACCTATTTCTGAAAATGAGATTCTGAAATTGTATTGTCATGCTTAACCCTGGATAAAGCCACAGGAAAATATAATTTCACAGCATTCATTTATAAATACACAAAGAAAATTTAATGATTCTCTTGTGTGAGCTTAGTTCCCTATTTTCTTCACCCTTGACAATGCTATCCTCTTTTATACACCAAGAAAATGCAAACTCCTGCCAAATAGCTACAGACAAATCTTGCTTCTCCCATTGGTGCTAAAGAGATTTGCTAAAATTATTGCATGGTTCTGGTATATTAGAATTCGATCTGTTTTGTTCAAAGAAGAGCTGGGAGAGGGTGCAAATATAACTGGACTTTGAATTAATGCGCAAGGTAGAGTATAAGGATATAGACATTTCTGTAATATTTTTATTAATCCTTTGGTCTATCAAAAATATTTATAGATATACATAACTACTTGCCTTGAATAGTGTATCTAGAATAGTCAGTAATAGTATTTCCTGTGATGAGTTAAAGATAACTGAGGGTACATGTAAAGATTCTCCTCTCTCATTTTTCTAGATGTTGAACCTTTGGTTGTCTGGCTTCATGCTCAGTTATCGATATCCTACATGCAGAACCTCTTATTTCTTTCTGATTTGCAGGTTGTTCTGTCATTTGGTTAAACCACCATAGTTTGTTTATTGATTCTGTTTTTAAAACTTTATGCACTTTCTCTGCCTTATCTGGTTTATCAGAAAATCTAAATATGTTGACAATCTTTCCTCTGAACAAGGCCCATTTAAATAATCAGGCAAAAGCAGATGTTACTTCTAATGTAATAGTCACTAAATATAAATTCCAAGGTATCATACTAATAAAAGATCCAATTGAAATAACTGAAAGCACTGCTCCATTTTTTAAAGAACTAAACTAGCAAAATCATGTTATGGAAGAAGATGTGCCTTCTTTTTTAAGTCAGCTGCAAGTCATTGAGAGGAAGATAACACCACAGTTTGATTCATACTAAGATGTCTGTCACATTTTGTCCAATCAAAGTTTATTTATTTACTGGCTAGATTAGTTCCACTAGGCTAGTGGTCTCTTTTCAGGGGAAACTGAGGTGGTATTTATACTACTCGAGGAAATTTGGCCAGGGCATCAGGGAACTTTTTCTACTCTTTCCAATAAGTGTCATGGTATCTTTTACATCCACCAGAGCTACAGCCAACTCAAGCAGATGGGAACTTCAGTTTAACATCTTATCCAGTGGAGAATGCAGCCCCCCCACTTTATGCTGCACTTCAGTTTTAGCAATTCATATACCTGGTGTGCAAATAGAACCCAGTCTTCTGCACCAAAAATGAGTGTGCTGCCTGTTCCACCACTGGCACACTGAAATCTTGCAAATGTAAGATTTCTGCTGCTTGGATGGCAAACACCAGAGGGTAGCCTCTCGAAGATACATTTTAAGTGAATGAAAGAGGGGATGTTTACAAATGGTTCACTATTACACCATTGCAGACACAGGTTGTTGAATGCATCTTTGTCGAACAGTAAAGCGGGAAAAGGCAAAATAGCAAAGCGGCGTTTCAGAGAATTCTTTCCCTGGGAAAGAATTTGTTTGGCCGCTTTGGCTACTTTGCATTTTCGGCACTGTAGTGCGATCTTGGAGTTAGTATATTTAAGTAGGGGGGGGGTGTGGGGGGGCAAAGCCCCCCACATTAAATAATGTTTTACTGTTTTTTTTGTTTCAGAACAGCGGTTGTTTTCCATTGGAAAATAATCGCTGTTCTGAAGTTTCGACGTTGTAAGCTTTCGCTTAGATGGGGTCGATTATCGGTCATTCACTCTTCTGAGCATGCCATATGATAATATAGACCCATTTACAAATTGCTATTATCTTTAAAAATCAGAGATCAGACCTACATATCAACTATGTAAATTTGGTGACATATAAGCATAAACTTTGGAAAATAGTAAAAAAATGACTATGCGTTAGAATTTCAGAACTTTTGAACAGTCTTTTTTTGATATAGCACATACTTGATTATCAGTCCATACATGTTAGCATAGGTAAAAATTCTGTTGTTGAAAGTATCTTTGACAAAAACTTATGTTTAAAAGTATTAGCTCTGCTCAGATTTTGATATACAAGTTATACTGTTGACAACCTGAATAGTAGGGCAATTTCGCATGTATACTTTATGTATCTTGAGTATTACTACTGTTGCCATCTATACATAATGGCTCCCTAGTGAAATGTCAGCACCCTAAATGCCAAGTGCCAAAAAGCTGAAAAAAGAGGCCGGGAAAACGTTGAATCTTGAAAATCACTTTTCTCCTTAAAGCTTCTTTTTAGCAGGGGAACAAGTCTGCTCTGTGCCCCCATGTGGGGACACCCCCCCCCCCCACAACTCCTGAACTTATATATACCAACTCTGAGATTGCCATACCTTAGTGAAAAGGAAATATTCAGAGAAATGGCATCTTGGACTTGGTATATACAAGTCAAATTTTTCGGCCATTCAGTCCCCTCATTTTGGGACTCTCTGTAGCAGGTATTGACATTTGAGATGGTTACCAGTGACACCACTTACAAATTACATACTCCAGACTCAATACTATACAAGAATATGGACATTTATGGCAAGCTAGGTAGTGTTTATAGGTTCACAGATTCATAGATTCATAGGTAAGTACTAGGCTAGCTGCCCTTGTGAACTATTTTAAGTCTAGCCATCTTCACTTTTTGTCTTCAAGATAACCTATCTTATTTAATTATAGATTATCCTTACCCATTCCATGGTTGATAATTATATATTATCACTTAACTGTAAACTGCTTTTTCATACTGACAGCTGTATTTTATGTTTGTGAGTAGCTAGCAGTTGTAGTATGGTTTCCCACCCTCCCTACCTGTTGGTGTCTTGTTCTTATACTTGGTGGCTTTGCAGTTGCCTGCCCCTACTGTAAATTTGATATGGGACACTCATCCCAGTCTAGTGTCATTAGCTCATTCTACCTAATACAGAGAGAACATTTGAGAAGGCCAACCCATTTAGTTTCTTAACCTTGAATTATATTCTGTTTCTCCTTTCTCCCTTTCCACTTTATTGAAAAAACACTTTGCTAGAATCTACCATTGCTAGAACCTCCTTGTGTTCTGACTGAGTGTGCTTCTCAAACAATCTGGAAATATAGAGCTGATAAGTATATTTTTTGGCACTTTTAACTGTTCAGATTTCTGTACTTTCTTAATTTTTGCTAGACTGAATTATTTATAAATTTGCTGACATTGTTTTCTGATACTCTAAAATCCTTCATTTTTTTTCCCTAATTTACTGCTTTCTGCACGTTTTAGTATTTTTTTAATTTAATTGCATTTATTTAAACTGTATTTGCTTTAATATTGGTACACAGGGGTGGCCCGTGCTATTGGACTATCGGACTGCAGCACCCCCCAGCTGTAAAGAAAAGTAAAGAAATAAAAAGTAAAGAAATAAAACAATTTAAAATTCGCGGATAAAAATTAAAAAAAAAAAACGGACTTTTGCCCATGCGCACTAGTCCGGACTGCTACTGAGACAGTCTGGAGCATGTGCAGACTGTCTCAGCAGCAGTCCGGACTGGGAAACATGTAACAGCAGAGATCCCAGAAGTCTATGCAGTTTTAACTGCATAGACTGTCGTTGGAAACAGATCGGACCCGGACTACAACGTTGGCAGGCAGGGCTGGAGTCTTGGATTTCGCGTGGTGGATGTGCTCCAGGAGTCTCATCAGGGGATCTCATTTGGTGGATGTAATGCGCGGGCAGCGGAGCTATGGAGTCTGAAGGGATTTGGATTTAATCAAGGGAGCTACATGTACTGAAGGGATTTGGAGTGTGTGTGTATGTGTGTGTGTGAATTTCCCAGTTGCTATATACTGGTGGCTAGAGCAAACACATGGTGGTATGGTAAGGAATACCTCAGGCTTGAACCCTGTTCTTTGTATGCAGGTGTTAAGAACCTGAATTCCCTACCCACCACCATTTGTAAAAAAATTGCAGATTTTTGCCTCATATTTGATCTGATCTGTTCCTCATAATATCTGTGGCTTCTAAATACTACGATGCTTGATATTTCACGGTGCAGTGGTAGCATTGTTGTCTTCCAGCTGTAGGTTCTCAGGTTTGATTCTTGGCTGGGGTGCCTTCTGTGTGAGGTCTGCATCTTCTGTTTGTGTTTGTGTTGGCTTGCTTTTGTGTCCTCCCATGTTATAAAGACATGTCTGCATTATTTCTTCCTGGGACTCTGCTGAAAATTGTCTTTTTGTTCCAAGTCAGACTGTCCTGATTAAAAATGATAAATAAATTGACAGGCATTTGAATTTCAGACATCAATGCTTAATTTCTTACATATTTGATGGTGCAGTGGTAGCATCATTGCCTTACAGCTAAAGGTTTTCTGGTTAGATTCTTAACTGGGGTGCCTTCTGGGTGTAGTCTGCATCTCATCCCTGTTTTTGTGTTGGATTTGCTCTGGTGTCCTGCCATTTTACAAAGACATGTGTCTGCAGTATTTCTCCCTGGGCCTCTGCTGAAAATTGATTTTGTTCCGTCAGAAGTAAAATTAACAGGCATTTGAATTTCAGACTTCATATTTTTCAGAAAATACATAGTAACACAACCTTTTATTCTAACACAACCTTTTATTCTAGCAATTTTCTAAGTTTATAAGACGAATATTTGAAATTTGTCCTTATTTTTGGGACTGTATTACCCCATTATTGGCTTTGTCCAGGCTTTTTATGCTAAGGTTGACAGCTATGGCAAGAACTGAATTCACTGAATATGTTTGAGGGCTGTATTCCCTCATTACTGGGTTTGTCCAGGTGTTTTGTGCTAAGAGGTTGACAGCTATGGTGAGAAATGAATTCATTAAATGATAGCCATTTAAGTTTCAGTCTTCTGCTCTTTCACAAAGCAGCTGATATGGCGTAGTGGTATGTTGCTTTGACTGTTTTGCACAGAGACCTTGGCAGTAAAATGTATGGTGGTAACACAGCATTTTTCTTTCACAAAGCAGGTGATTTGGAATAGTGGTATGTTGCTCTGACTGTTTCGCACAGAGACATTGGTAGTAAAATGTATGGTGGTAACAGCATTTTTCTTTCACAAAGCAGCTGATTTGGCATAGTGGTATGTTGCTCTGACTCTTTTGTACAGGGACCTTGGCAGTACAATTTATGGTGGTAACACAATATTTTATTCTAGCAACTTTCCAAGATTATACAAGCAATGTTTAATGTGTCCCTGGTTTTTGGACTTTTGACCCCCCCCCAATAAATTTGGTGTTTTCCAGATTTCTTGTGCTGCAAAGTTGAGATGCAGTTGAGTATTGAGTAGATTTTACAAGGAGCTGAGAGCTGCTGGGGAAGAGAAGTTTAGTGTTGCTTATTCTAAGTCAGCTTGCATTGTTAATAACACAACCGCTTTTGATGCAGAAGGTTGTTGGTTCTACTCCCACAAGGGGTGAATGCTGTTGTACTGAAAAAGTTAAGATACTAACTATGAGCCTGTTATCAGTTTGCCACCCATTTCCTATTGCAATATTACTAGCTTATCATTTTTAATGTAATATAGGCAATTTATTCCTCAGGGGCATCAGACACTATTTTTCGATGAAACCATGAAATATAAAGGTGTTTGCTAGCAGCAACCTCTTCATTAGTTACAGATTTATTTAATGTGGAATTATTTAGATGACTGTTTTACTTCTTCAGAGAGTGTGCATATTTACTGATAATAGTGGACTGTAGAATTGTGCATATTTACTGATAATGGTGGACTGTAGAATTGTGCATATTTACTGATAATGGTGGACTGTAGAAGTTTGAGTAGACTTTTATGATGGAAATGTTCTGAACTGGGCAGTTTTGTCATTATGCATGCATGCATTTTGTTTCATTGTTTACTGGAAAGATGTTCTGAATTGGGCAGTTTTGTCATTATTGGTGCATGCATTTTGTTTCATAGTTTACTGGGAAAATGTTCAAAACAATAGGAAGGTGTATCAAAGAGCACATGTATGTTTCATATGTAAGGGGCCTATGATTTGAAAACAGCCCAGAATTAATCTGTATCTGCCACTGGTAAAATGTATTTTCTTTGAATGTGGGTTTCAATGCTGTTTCAATGAATGTGAGTTTCAAGGGCAGAGAAGTTTTAATGCTAAGTTTGTTTAGCAAATGTCTTAGTGTTTGTGCTGTAAAATGCAAAATAAAACTTTCAAATGAAGTCCAAATCATCATAGAAGTAAATCAGTATGCACATTAGTGTTTATGGTAAATGGAGTGAAATAGCCAAGTAATGGATCATTGAATGGCTGCAGGGGGAGGCTCCATTCGACCATAATTTTGTGATGGGGAAGGGCGGCAAACTTAAAGACAGCCCCAGCTGAGCTATACCTCCCAACTGTCCAGATTTTCAAAGAATGAATAGATTTTTGCTTCTTATTTTTGGTTTGTTCCTCATAAAATTTGTGGTTTTCTGGCAAATCATTTAGGAATTAAGTCACTAAATATTGAGACACTGAGTTTCAGACTTCTTAACCTTCAGAAAAATGCATGCTAAAGTAAGACCTGTTGTTCTATCAACTGTCTCACTTTATACAAGAGCAATTTTTAGTACTGTTTATATGTTCCCCCAATATATTTGGCCTTGTCCAGATTTATTGCATTAACAGGTTCAGAGGTACATGCAAATAAATTGCTTTACAGAATTAGGCATAGCCAAACCTCTCAACTGTCCCTGATTTTGGCTCAGACTGTTGCTCTTCCCCCTAATAATCCCTCCGCAAAATTGCAATTTTGGAAGAAAACATGGATGGTTTACAATTAAGAAATAACTGTAATAATCAGAGTTATAGATTACTTTTATTTCAGAAATGCATGTAGATTATTTTATTTTGTCAGCTGCTCAAGTTAGCAGTACTAATTTTAACGTGCCCCTTCTTTGACAGGTTCCTGGCTGCATTGTGTGGCTATTTTATATTTTTACAAAACATTTTTGGTCCATTTTTCATAAAATTGTGGGTTTTTTTGGCAAATTAGTGGCAAATCATTAAAGACTGAAGTTAGAAAATAATGACAGACATTTGAGTTTCAGCTTTCATACCATTCAGAAATTCATACTAATGCAAGACCTACTCTATTATCTTTCTAAGTTTATAAGAGCAATATTTAAAATTGTCCTTATTTTTGGGCCTTTGTCCCACTTCTTTGTATGGCTTTGTCCAGATTTCTTGCTCTAAGGTTGAGAGGTATGAAAAATGTGTCAGGGCCATCACAGTCAGCCAGAGACAATTCAAATTGTGATATACTTGTTGCACCCCACTCCCCCATATAGTGACTCTGGATGTGTCAAAGCAAGGCAAGGAGTAGTTATGCAGTGTAAATGTGCAGAGTATCCACCCCATCCAAGGGAGACACAAGTACAAGAGTGGCTTTTCATCTGTCCTTGATTTTTTGCAGAATGGTCTGGTTTCTGTCATATTTTTTGTACTGTTGATTTATGCTTATTACTCAAAGTGCCTGTTGCTCTGTGTTTAAGTAGCAATACTTTAATGACCATCAGGTAAGCTTGGCTGAGATCGTAAGATGCAAGTAAGCTTTAATAAGCATACTGTTAAAGAACTGCCAACATTGAAAGCCTTTCTGTTGTTGCCATGTAGAGAATACTTAACTAGATAATGTATAAGCCTTGGGTATTGAAATGCATATGACAGTATTTGTAATAAAGGACAGGATTACATTATTTTAAGAAGCTCATTACACTTGGAGACTTCCAGTCATCTCTGCAGGCTTTACCCTTAAACTAAACAGAATGCCAATCGTATGGTCCATAACCTGTACAGTAATCCTTTTATGCAATGTATCTTGAGCTTATTTCTTGTTTGCTTTTCATTTTTTACTTTGATCATGTTTTCCCCATGAAACAAGTAGATAGTTGTCAGGCAGCAGTTTTTTTTTGGATAAGAAACATTTTTACAAGTGGGGGCATCAGAGATTTCTACTTTCAGCATGTTACTTGGTACTTTAATAAAGCTGAATATAAATTATAATTAGAACTGCAGTGCAAGAAGTGGTTTGAGTTGAGTGCTGCTTGTTTTTCTTATACTTGATTTAGACTGGCATTCCATTAATGTATTTAAAAAGTAATTTATTTTTTCATGCCTCACAACCTTTTTGTTTCCATCTAGATATTAAGTAAGCTGTCATGCAGCCAATGCATTGAAATATTTGTATTCTTCTACACTTCATTTTGTCTTTATTGGACTCTCTGAATGATGGTTTGGCACCCAGGGCAGTGTATTTAGTTAGTTTTTGTGGTTTTGAGCATAGCTCCTCCCCTTTCTAGTTGGCTACACCCTTCCCCATTGACCCCACCCATTCAGCTGTCTCCTGCAGCCCCCCCCTTTGATTTGAAGTCACCAGCCGCCATTGTTGGTACACATTCAAGTGTGCTAACTTGCACTGCATTTGAATTGTTTTACTGCTGTTTTAGCTGCTTTTCTGTAAAAAACAACAACAAAAAAAAGTTCTAAGCTTGTTTCCCACCTTTCCTGTAACTAGTGTAGTCCAGATACAGATTTTCTGTATCCAGGACTGTTTGTAAGCTTCTGAGCCCCCCAAGCCTTTATGTGTTGGAGGGAAGCCTTCTAGCTTATCGTGGGAATGGAAAGCACTAGGTAGCCTATCTACCACATGAGGAGTGGTTTCTGGCCCAGAAATTGTAGTTTAGTGGCCGTTTGGGCAGTTTTTCTATCCCCTTCAACTTTCTGGTTTAAAAGCCCATGTTTGTGCTTGTTTCCCACCTTTCCTGTAGCTAGTCTAGTCCTGATACAGATTTGCTGTATCCAGGACTGTTTGTAAACTTCTGAGCCCCCCAAGTCTTTCTATGTTGGAGGGAAGCCTTCTAGCTTATCATAGGGAGTGGTAAACACTAGATAGCCTATTTACCACAAGATGAGTTGTTTCTGGCCCAGAAATTGCAGTTTATTGAACGTTTGGGCAGTTTTCCATCTCTTTCAACTTTCTGGTTTAAAAAGCCTGAGTTTGCATGGGTTTGCTCTTATTTAAGCTCCGCTCGGCGGTGCCGAGCTGAGGTAAACTATTAATAGTGCCAGAAAGTCCGCTCTTCAGTTTTTCCCTTAGATCTTGCTAGTTCTTTCTCTCTTGCACTTCAAAAAGCCTAATCGTTTTTCACTTCACCAAGTTATTGTAGCAATTATTATAGCACACTAAGAGCCATCAGCACGGAAATAGCTCCAGTACTTAGTAGTTATGACCACCCCTCCTGGCATGATTAAACCTCAGTTTTCTGTGCCTTCTCCTATTAACCTGGTGCACTTGGGCATTCTGAGGCAATTTAGCAACTGCTTCATGTACACAGACACCTCTCTCCTCTTTCCTCCCAACACTCAGACTTGTGAGAGATGCACTTATATCACCAAATTGGAAGCTGTACACTCTCCAGCCAAGACCAGACTAGCTGGTCAAGAGGAGAATGTCAACACCTGCACCACACCACATGAAACACATAGCCCTCCAGAACACCCACTATCACAGCTCTCACATAAAAACACAAACCACACACCCAACCTCATGAAGGCAGTCAATAGAAATTTATCCAAACAGCAGAGACCTCCAAGACAGAAACACACTCGACCACTACAACACAGCACAAACCACAGGACACATAGCTCACCTCCACAGTGTGCCGTCAACCTACCCCATAAGGCTAAACACCGTGCCCAATATACTAATCATAGATGACTCAATATCAAGGCACAAAGATGTCCCACTCACTAAGTTGAATAAGGAGAAGGTAACAGTCAGCTGTCTATCAGGTGCCAGAATCTGACACATAACACATGCACTCAGGTCACTCCACAACAAGTACAAGTATGACTTTCTAATTGTCCATATGGATGTGAATGACCTGAGATGCTCCTCCCTGGACTACATGAAAAGAGACATGATGGAGCTCTCGGATTATGTGACCCAGGCAGGTATGACACTAGTCCTGAGCAGTATCCTACCATCACCCAGAATGACACTGCAGTAGAAACAAAAAATGATTGGCTTCAACAATTGGCTAAGTTCTAAGGGGATCCAGTATCTGTCTGCTTGACAGACCTTGATGCTTTGCCAGAGATGGCCTGTATCTGTCACCGCTGGGTTTCTGGGTACTGGCTAAGGCTCTTGCCACCCCTATAGTGCCTCTTTTAGGTGGTGTTCCAAAGACCAAATTACCACAGTAACAGCTATAAATAAATGCAGTCTAAGGGTCATGCTGCTCAATGCTAGAAGTCTAAATCTCAAGATGCACTTGCTCGAAGCACTCCTCAAAATGGAGAACATTGACATTTGTGCTCTAGCAGAGACCTGGTTTAAACCAGCAGAAAGCACCCCTGCACTACCAGGCTATAACTCATTCCACACCTTTCGGCCACGAAACATGGACAGAAGCTCCAAAAGTGGCGGTGTCTACATATTCATAAAGGATATGCACACCTCCAGACTAGTAGCCCAGCATAATACATCATAGGTACTTCAGGTGCAACTAACATTGAGTAAGACTGTGATCTAGGTCATAGCCTGCTATAGGTCCCCGGCCATGTCCCTAGACTCTCATTCCATGTTCCTAAGCACTCTGGAATCTTTCAAGGTCCAACCCAACACTCTTATACTAGGTGACTTCAACTATGCCTCCCTCAACTGGGAAAACTATTCAAGCACCAATGCACTGGCCCAATGCTTCCAGGAATTCATCAATTCCAATGCCATGGACCAGCTCATTCTTAACCCCACTAGAAGAAGCAACATCCTTGACGTGGTTATTACTAACATAGGCAACCGTTGCTCTACACCAGTAGTCAATTCCTCCCTGGTTAAATCTGACCACAAACTAATCACCATGGAAATACACATACCCCCACCCCCCACAAAGGTATCCTCCATGAAAAACTTCTCCAGAGCTGAATTTGGACTCCTAAAAACAGAGGTGGCTAACTTCATATCACCCATGCCAATGGAAAATAGATGCATGACTGCCAAATCATACACCAATGCACTGTATGAACACGTACATAAATGCATGGAACAAGCCATACCAATAGAACCAAGACACTCTCCTCCAAAATAAAGGAAGCCAATCTGGTGGTCCCCTGCCATTGATAAACTCTACAACAGAAGGAAGAAACTGTTGCAGAGAAATGGTGAAGTCCCAAGAATGGAAAAATTCCCTTATTAGCCTCAACAAAAAGTTGAGATCCCTCATCAAAATCTACAAAGCCGGCTATGAAGGCAGAATTGCAGCAGACACTAAAAACAACCACAAAGCCTTCTTTACTTATATCAAGAATCTCTATGGCAATACCGAGATTTACTCTGAACTACTGCACAATGGTACCTCCTATTTACTGAGCCAACAGATATTGCCAACATACTGACTGACAGATTCAGTGTCAATTTTCCCCCTCTCTCCCCACCTAAAGGACCAATCTCAATACCAGAAGAATGCCAGGCACCTGCATTACTGCAGCACAGGTTAAAGATGCATTGTCTAAGGCCAAAAATACAGCTTCCATGGGACCCGACAATATCACTGCCTATGGAGCGCATCATCATGGACCTAATTAACAAGGATATAGGGAATCTCCAAACTGTAGATCCCACACAATTTGGTTTTCTGAAAGGTAGATCATGGCTGCTTAACCTGGTTGACTTCTTTGAGTCAGTTACCAGAACGGTGGATGAGGGTAAGGCAGTTCATACAGCCTACCTCAATCTGGCCAAGGACTTTGATACCATTCCTCACTCATGAATTATTGATAAACTCACCAAACTAGGCATCAACTGCTATATCATTAGGTGGGTTGCAAACTGGCTCACAGATAGAACACACAGTGTGAAAGTAGTGGACTACAAGTCAGACTGATGACCAGTCATGAGTGGAGTCCCACAAGGATCGGTCCTGGGTCCTCTCCTATTTGGCATCTACTTCTCAGACATCCAGGCCAACATAGAGGGTCTCTGGCTGACCAAATTCCCAGATGACTGCAAGCTGGGAACCATTATTAACTCCCCAAGTGATGCAGATATCCTACAAAAAGGCTTGACTGAGACCAATGACTAGTGTTGAAATCATGGCCTTAAGCTTAATGCTAAAAAATGCGTCATCATCACCTTTGGGAAAAACACAGCTCCCACTAATTACGACATCGATGGGAGCCCACTGAACACTGAAGGTGTTATAAGAGATCTGGGGACACATCTTGACCGCAACCTCTCCTTCAACCACCACATTGCCAGTGTGATCAGAAAGTCCTTCTATGTGGCACATCTTATTACCAAGAGTTTTGCATCCAGGAAGAAAGAGGTCATCATTTCTCTCTACTCTTCCCTCATTAGACCAATCAGAGTATAATGCCCCATTTGGCATGTACCTCATAAGACACCTGCAAAAGCTGGAGAAGCCACAAAAGTACCTCACGAAGAGAATCCTTGACTTTAAACACATGTCCTATAAGGACAGACTCAAAAAACTCCAGCTATTCTCTATCTCATATCGTCTACTAAGAGGCGATCTCTGTTTGACTTACAAAGCCATGTCTGACCCAGCTCTGTTAGAAATGCTACAACTAAAGAAATCCCAATCCATCCATACCACATGCTCCAGAGACCTCAACCTCATTATCACAATCAACAGAACATGCTGGAGGGACAGGTTCATAACCCAGAGACTGCCAATGCTCTGGAATAGACTTCCCATACATGTCAAGCAGAGCATCTCACTAGCCCTCTTTAAGAGAAATTTCGATGAGTGGATGGGAAATTGAAAGTTCACTCCGGGGATCACTCCAGTGGCTCTGCTTGATAGAGGCACTGGGAACTAACGACGGGTGGCACAATGCCAGGTCACTTCTATGGGCTAGGCTTGTAAAGGCTGCAGGGCCATTAGCCTAGTACACACCTATGAACCTATGAACCTATTACTCCTAATAAGAATAGCTTGGCTCATATCACATGATCTATGAACTTAAAAAATAGTCTTTTTCATAGTTTATCTTTTACTGTTTTGCTTTCTTTATATATATATATATATATATATATATATATATATGCTGACAGGATAAATGTGAGTAAGGTTATGATATAATCACATATATACTGTTGATAAAACATGCAAACTTTTATTAGAATAAAATAATCTTTACAAAAATATCCAAACTGTCTCATGTCTTTTGGGACTCTGCCATTTCTTGCATTTGTAGGGAAAAACTAATGACAACAAAAGCAAAGGATGATTTTGGTTTATATACTTTGGTTTGTATTTGTTACAGCAGACAGAAAATGTTAATTTTGTGGCAGAGTTATTAATGTAGCAAACTTATAGCTTACCTTCAAATTTTCCAACAAATATGTGAACTAGGTGACCTGGGGCCATGGTTCATTGAATTTTCTGCCAAGTATTTCTATCAGTGGTTCAGATTCATCACATTTTTTTTCTAGAACTGGTCTCATCCCTGAGATCAGAAATGAAGGTAAGCTATTGTGTTTGTTAAACTGGATTAAAGAAAGTTATTACTTTATTTTTGTTTTGTGGGAATCATTAATAAATGAAAACATTGAAGTATACATAAGTTTAAAAATGCTCATTCTTTGAATTTTAAAAGGTTGTGTTATTTGCTATCACAGTCCCTTATGTTGAAACTTCAACCAATGAAAAATAAATATATTATTGAGTAAATTGCATATTGTAAAAAATCATCCCCTAAAGATGAATATTTTGTACAAAGATATTATGAATACTTTAACATAAAGCAGACATTATTAACCCATATTGATACTTTATTTACAGAGAAGGAATGAATGCATTCACAATTCTTGCCAGTTAATGGATATACATACTCAGATGTTATCGCCACCAATATTCAGCTGTCAATCTTTAAATAAAAAGGCTTGAAGCGGTCTGAGAGGTGCTGTGGATGTAGAAAAATTCAAGCCTTAAGAGTTTCATATGAGATGCTTACTCCTGTTATTGTTAACAGTTGGAATACAGTGAACAGTTTGCATTAATTGGGCTGTTAGAACAAGTTAACCTGAAAGGGGTAGTGTTGCGTTATCTGGGTGCTATCACCTGTCAAAAATGAACTTTATACCATACAGGCAGACTGAATTAGGAATAAATGTACAGTGTTGGTTATTAAGCTATGGCAAATTGAACTGAAAAACTGGAATAATATTATTGTTTAACAGGAAAACTAATAAGGCCAGATTTGATATTTGTTGGATGTCTTCTTAAAATATTTATTCCACATGTCTGAATATTAGACTTGTATTTGAACATTTTGTCTATGTTTAGTGTGCTACTATTCAGGAATTGTTTAAATATTTTAATGTGCAACCAGTAAATCTAATATTATCAATTAAATTAAATACAATAATCTGCAAAAATGCAAGCTAAAAAAAAGATAAAAAATAAACAAATTAATAAAAAGAATGCTGATCCAAAAGCAAGCTGAACCATTACAGCTTAACAATGAGTCCTTGGAGCAGGCTAGACATACTAATACTGATTTCTTACAGTATTTTCTGTGGCACTGTAATTAACATTTTTATGCTAAATATTCTTTTGTTAATCTTAAACTATTTCAACATTGTCATAAATAGAATGTTTTAAGAGGCACCTGCCCCTAGGTCACCAAACTTCAGAAAGGCTTTGCAATGCTAAAGCAACTTGGATAGCTGGTAGAAGTACAAAACTGAAACCAATCCACCTAGATCAGTGTTCTACCCACTTAGTATACAGTATAAAAATAAATATGTATGTATATATATATATATATATATATATATATATATATATATATATATATCAATATATATATATATATATATATATATATATATATATATTCATATATATATATATAAATATATACATATATATATATATATATATATATATATATATATATATATATATATATATATATATATATATATATATATATATATATATATATATATATATATATATATATATATATATATATATATATATATATATATATATATATATATATATATATATATATATATATATATATATATATAGATTAATGAATCTTCTTCAGGTGGTCGAACTTTTAAATGATCAACTTTCATATGGCCGAGACCATATGATCGAACTTTTAAAAGCTCGACTGATCTGAATGGAGATCTCCATACAGTGTAGAACAGGAATATTTTCCATTACCACAATGTAGTGCGATCTCAGAGTTGGTATATTTAAGTAGCAGGGTGTGTGGGGGGTGCAGGGAGGCTTGCTAAACAGAGTTAGTTTTTTTTTTTTTTTGGTGTGTTATGAAGTTTACTTTACATGGTCGATGTTTTAAATGTTCGATCATATGGTCTCGGCCATATGAAAGTCAAACATTTGAGTTGTCGATCATGTAAAGTAGACCCATATATATATACATATATATATATATATATATATATATATATATATATATATATATATATATATATATACATACATACAGAGAGAGAGAGAGATAGATATGCATATATATATATATATATATATATATATATATATATATATATATATATATATATATATATATATATATTTATAGGTATAGGTATAGATATACACATAGATATATGGGCATGGGCATTCTGAAGTCATTTAGCTGAAACATTGTATGTCTGTAAGTGGTGATTTGCATGCATCCCATGGGCCTTAACTACAGGAGGTTGGTCTAAGGTATTACACAATTAAGACTCTAGCTTAGCTGGATTTTATTGCATTTTTTACTGAATGGTGTGTTTGTGTGACCTTTTTACTCTTTGTTTCAGATGTTATTTGGATTATTTTGTAAGCACCTTAATGTATATGAACATAATACTTGGTTTTAAACTCTGTGTTTCTAAAGTATAGCTAAACAGTCCACGTATGATTTACTGATGAGGTCAGTAAAAAGGTGGAAACATGCATGTCTACAGCTTGTGTGTCTGTGTTTTTTTTTTTCGACCTGAGTGTACCCATAAAGACCTAAAAAGTAAAAATGAATTGGTATTCGGAAGCCATGTAGCTGAAACACTATATGTCTTGACTATGCGCATGTGTGTGTATGTATATTCAATGATATATATACATTTATAGCTATAGATATATGTAGATAGACAGATATATATCCAATGGGCCAGTGCTATAGGTTATTGTACAGTGAAGACCCTAGTTTGGCTGAGTCTTTTTTGCTGTTTTTGCTGAATATTTTGTCTGGTGACTTTATTGCCCTCTGTTTTATGTGTGTGTGTGTGTGTGTGTGTGTGTGTGTGTGTGTGTGTGTGTGTGTGTGTGTGTGTGTGTGTGTAAAACATGATATTTTTTGTTTTGTACTACATAAAATGATTACTTGAAAAACTGTGGCCCAATACACAGGGGAGAGACATTTAGCTTTATTGGGTAAAACTGTGTTATTCAATACTGAAATTATTAGTCCTACTGTTTCAATTGATGGACTGCAGGTAATGTACCTAAAAGGCTAATAATTATTTGTAGATCTTTGCAGTCAGCAGTCTTGCCTTTCAGGTAATGCAAGCAACTTTCCAAATTTCAGGAGCATTTTGGCAAAGCCAGTATCCAGGTTGTGCCTAAATTTATGAGCACATGTAATGCTTTCATTGCAGTGACTTTGAAACAAGTTTTTGATGTTTTCCTCAAAACAAACATTGTCCCTTTACTCTTTGAAACAGTAAAATATAATACCTTTGTGAAAGGCAGTTTAAAAAAATGAGGACATGTTCTTTAGACAGTTGTCCTTTCTAAAGTACCAAAGATTCTGGAAAAATTGTAGCATAAAAGATCAAAATATAGTAATCTCCTCTGGCCTCAGCAGTGACCAGCAGCATGGATTAGAGTGGGTCATACTACTTATTGTACTTATAGTTATTATACTTACTACTATTTGTGCAGCACTGACTTACTAAGGGCTCTGGAGCATAGGGAGTGAATGGCATCCTTTTTCTTGACCTCACAAAATCAATACATTAAGGACACCACCACAGATTGCTGAATGGACTTAACTGCTATGTTTTTCATATTATGGAGATACAATGGTTTATCAGCTGCATAACCTTCCATGTCTTTATTTAACATGATCAATCTTTCTCACAATCATTGGAAAAATGGTTTCCACTGAGGTCTAACGTCTGATCCTTCCTGGTCTTGATTTTCATTACTGCACAACCAAGATGCCTTAACAAATTAGACTTTATTGCTGAAGAGATGATGTGAAACAATAGGAGTATTGTAAGGCTCACTGCAGTGTCTCCTCCAAAGTAGCTTCAGATGTTACACAAGTATGTCAGTCATCAGAAGATTGGGGTCTGAAGGTCAGTTTTTCAAAAAACTAGCTAACTAACTAACTAACTAACTAACTAACTAACTAACTAACTAACTAAAACTAGCTAACTAACTAACTAAATATGTTACTAGAAAATATATTCTTGTTACTTAATAACAACTCAATTGGCTTTAAAGAGGGTACAACCATACTAGGTTCTGAAAGTAATCAGACTAAAAGGGCAAATGCTTTCATATATTTGGGAGAATGGCTCAACCCAGTCTAAACATTTGTTCAAAATATAAATAAAGATGCATCCAAAGCTAATGATTTTCTGGCACCATGCCACAGTACCGCTAGATGTTCAGATAAGGATACGTTAACATTTGATTGAGGGTCATTCTCCCCTCTTTAGAATATGATGTATCTTTATTTGTCTATATATTATGTGAGTAATAAAAAAACTTAAAAGTATGTAAAACAAACTTTGCTACTTTGTAATGGGTACCCACGAAGGGAACATCATGGTTGTATCCTGGCTTAGATGAATTAGGTCAAAGTTATGATAAGAATAAAGCTGTACAACTGTGGCTTTATTTATAAAATTATAAAAGTTGAGTTTTGTAGTTCTTTCCACAGTACCACAAAGCAAAAAAAATAAATCTAGATCACATAGATCCAATAACATTACAGAAAATAATGTTTAAATCTCATTTCATGCACTGTTGTAGTCCTTAACCCTTCATGTGTAAATCATATCTTAAAAAATTAAAGCTTGCCTAATGTTCACAAGTTTTAAGAAAACCTGCAAGTAATCCAGCTACTTCTCAATGTCTAAATACTGTTAAATAATAGCCACCATGCAGTTTTTAGACTTCCAGTATAAGGTTTACTATTTCTCAACACAAATGCGTCCATAGAAGGAGATGATATAAGGTATCTGTTGGATTAGGAAAAAATATTCTTCTGTAAACACTTCTGTAAATCCCATTAATTTTACAATCATTGCTTAATTATCTACTTATTGTGTGCTTAATATCTTATCGTGCAACTACTTTACTGTTATTTTACTATTAAGACTTCAGTATAGTTCTACAGCAGATGTTTTATTCTTAAAATATTGGAATTCTGTTAAATTACTTATAAGTGACAAGGCCATAAATGGTAAAGGGTTTCAGTGGTCCAGTTCACGTATCTGTCTTCACAAATAAACAAACAAACAAACAAATGCTGAGCAACAAATAAAGACCGCACTTATAGCAAACAAAGAATTATATGTATAAAAGAGTTGATGACAAATATATTAAGCAACATAGCTCAAAGGGAAATTTAACTCAGATGATACAATAGTACTAAGCAAATCAGTCTGTTGAGAACAGTTTGTAGACATCAAAGGAATTCATTACCTTTTGACAGAAAGATTTATACTGGCTTGTTTGTTTTTAACCTATAAAAAGCTTTACTCCAAAAGAAAAAGCATCCAAGCAGACACAAGCTGAATGCTTTCAACCAAATTCCATGAACTTCCTCAGATGTACACAAATCTTTCTGACCACCTCAAAAAACTCCAGCCCTACTCCTTAGCATATTGCCTACTCCAAGGTGATCTCTGCCTAACATATAAAGCTATGTCAAACCCAGAACTGTTGGACATGCTACACCTAAAAAATCCCAATCCCTCTGAGCTACATGCTCTAGGGACCTAAACCTTGTCACCACAATAAACAGGACACGCTGGACGGATAGATTCCTGTCCCAGAGACTTCCTATATTCTGGAACAAGCTACCCATCCATGTCAAGCAAAGTTCTTCATTAGCACTCTTCAAGAAAAATCTTGATGAGTGGATCGGAAATAGGAAATACACCCCGGGGATCACTTCTGTGTCTCTGCTGGACAGTGGCACAGGAAAATAACTTTCTTGGGTGGCATAAGCTATGGAATCTTGCTGGCTAGGCTAACGTAGGCCCTTGGGCTGATAGCCTAGTACCTACCTATGAACCTATGAACCTATGAACAGTGCATTTCCTGAGCTCTTTATATATTGTTTAATCAAAGGTGCATCTGCAGTTTGGGTGTAAATGCTCATCTTTTGCTACTTGGATGTTTTCTCTTTTGGAATAAAGCTTTTCATATAGCAAGAAGAACAAGCCTGTGGGCATCATTTGACAAAATGTACTTAATTACTTTAACTTCTACAAATTTTTTTTCAACTGATTGACTTGTGTGGTACCCAATTGCTTCCTCTGAAATCTTTCTTTTTGAGTTGTGTTTATTGGTCCCCATAGAAATTCGATGTTGGGATTCTTACTGACAATCACCAGGTGGCTAATTTATTCTACTGAAACATTATACTAAGAAACAGACAAGGAATCCCAGTGTATAACCAATATGGAATGGCTAACAGACTAGTAATTGTCATAACTGACTTGCTGTAAACTACAGCTTTGCTCTGCAGGGCTTTTTGAATGGGTCAAAAAGCCCAGCAGGATGAAATTGCAGTCTACTGTGGATCTTTCCGATGTTAACCAATCAGGAAAATCTGAGAAGAAATCAGTATAAATATGAGTATTACTCCATTTTCCTCTTCTTTCCCTGGCTTGGTAAAGGCAACCCCATCGAGATTATACATTTTCTCTGGATTTGCCCCTGGACAGCATAAAGCTCAGTAGATAAGATCTGTGCTTCTCATATGCAGAGTTTGCAACTGTCTTTTAATCTCTAGTCACTGTCTGTTTGAAGTTTGTGCATTCTTCTCTATCTGTGGTAGGTTTGTCTGGGCCACCTGTTTAATCCCAAAAACATGGTTATTATTACGCTGTTTTAAACTGTCCATTTCTGTTACATTTCATTTTAAGAAGTATTTCACTTTATAGATTTATGTTTAATCCCAGTACCACCAATCACTCCACAATGCAAGCTACTGACATTCTCTGTGGAGAGAGTTCTATCCCCGTGTATGAGTACAAGATGAGATATGCTAGACAGGGTGGGTCCCAGCAAATAAGCCTTCACTGCTTACCGACTTTTCTTCTCACAAGTTTCACTTTAACCACACTTCACTTACTCTTTAACATTTCTAACAAGCTCCTCTTGAGGACTGTGTCAAAAATATTGCTGAAGTCCTGTCTCATCTGTCTACAGGGTTCCCTTGTCCAACTCACTATTGACCTAGTTATAGAACTGGAAGAATATTACATCCGGTGGTCAAGCCATGTTTTTTACCTTTGTACAAAGAATCAGTATTCTATACAGACACCAGCTTTTTTCTCTCAGAATTGTCTATATGTTCCACAAAGCATTACTTCAAACTTTAACTTTGTTTTTCTTTACCTTATAAAATAATTTTGACAAATACAGACTGGCAGCAGTTATATAAAATAATGAGAAGGATGTCACATCATATGTATAGCTAGACGTTAGAATGCTTCTCTCACTTCATGAACTGAGCCCTTAGAGTTTACTGTTGTGTGGTACTTTTGTATGAGACTACCTGGCCATGTGTAAAATGCTACAGCACCCAGTAACTCATATGTTAACCTTTTTATGAGACTAGACAAATATATATGCATTTATGTGTGGATGTGTGTATCTATATATATATATATATATATATATATATATATATATATATATATATATATATATATATATATATATATATATATATATATATGAAATGTGTGTATGTGTGTATATATAAACTTGCCTTAAAAGATGTCAAACAAGACTAACTGAAAACATCAAATGCAAAGGATCAGGGTGTTGCTGAATTTGGTTATTATATTGTATTTCTTTCAGTTTATGTTGAAAAGCTGTGTACTTAACAGCATGAACTAGAAATTATTGTGCTTAACACACCACAAACCTTTAGAAATATAATTATAAAATGATGGATTGCCCTAGAAACATAGCTTGCTTCTCTGATAGGATGCCAGAGGCATGTATTACATATCTGTGTCATAGTAGGTCATCTTTCAAAATGAAATAATCTTTCCTGACAATTTTTCACTATGTAAAAACTGTACTGAACAAGAAAAGGCAAGATATTTCTGATAATAAAAATTGTGCTATCTTGTTAGATAGAAGCAACACAAAATGTAATAAATATGGCCATACTTGAAGAATGAGTCAAGTCTTACATATTATTTGTTTACTAAAGAAACCCACATGTAGAGACATTAGAACTAGGACTCTCAAAAGTAGTAACATTCTGCCCAGAATATATAAAACATGTGATTATTCTTTTACAAGTAGACATGTGCCTGAAAAAAATTGTTTGGGTTGTATCCATACAGACACCTATTATATAAAATAATTACCTCCTAGGTTTTACCTTTTGTGGGAAAATTCAGATACTTAATTTATTTTCACACACACACACACACACACACACACACACACACACACACACACACACACACACACGCACATTCGTGTCTTTCATTTTTCTTTGGCAAATTTAGACAAAAATTATTTTGAAATGCAATGTTCCTAGACTGACTACTTCAAGCAGCTGAGTTTTGAAATTGTAGGATGGTATTCATGAAAATGGTACATGGCAAGAAAATTATATATAGTCATGATTCAATAAAGTCAGCGTAGGCTCCATATAGAGCCTACACCATATGCATCCATGTACATGGTCACGATCTTCCCTCGACAGTGGACCATGCATGTTAATGGTGCAGCTAACATAAGGGAGGTTCATAAAACATGAATATTGAATCTGTATAACACCAATGGCACACCCACATTCCTGTCAGCCCTTTAACCTGACCAAAATGTGCATAAGAATTAATGCCAGAGCTGTGTATGCAATTATTTTACTGATTTATATGTATTTTTTACTTTTACATAGGTTTGTGCAATGCACTATGTGATTTAACTGTGCTTAGCTCTATGCAACCATGTATTAGACATGCACCAGACATCTAAATACAGAAAACAGATGCTTTCTATTGTCCTAGCTGTGCAGTGCTTAGCAATGCCCAAACCCATGCAGCGTAGCTGCGCTACAATTACAGTAGCACCTTCATAGTATATCTGAAGATACTTGAGTTCACTTCACTACTCTTGTGGCAAGATAGGTTGAGTGTTGAACTGTAGTGTACTAGGTCCTGGGTTCTTTTTCTGGGCAGTGATACCTTTTACATATACTGCTGTAAAATTGTGTTTCATTACTGAAACATCCGTACACTTTAAATTCAATTTTTTTTTTATATTTAGAAAACCTGCATGATGCTAAGCATTGCTTAAACATAGATAATGATTTTTCCTTGTTTGTGCATTGCTAAACATTGCCTAAACATAGGTTTCCCTTACTTGTGCAATGTTAAGTAAGGCTGCATGTTTTTGAAAGTTTCAGGATGATGCACAAAAGTGGGAATGCATCTTATTTAAAGGGTAATAGGTGGGAATTGCACAGTATTCCTTGGACCCTGATCTTGAGTGTGGATATGACTGTTGTGCCTGAAGGAGTGCACTTTCTGACACAACATTGGGGTCTTCAGGAGTCAAGAATTTTTATTGGACTCCTGTTATAGCACCATGGACCCTGGCTGCTGTAGAACAACTATCTTGGGTCAGAATACAAATCTGAGGTCTGGGATGGTTTGGCCAGGGTATCCCCCACACTGATGAGCAGTGTTGTCACCATGATGATGACCTCTTTCAATGGAAGATGGGTACTTTGGATCACTGGATCCAAGAGGCACAGACGGGGAACACCCCACAGATATGTAAGTATGTTTTCTAATAATTGATAAATATACAAGCTGGATCTGTGCAAAACTGGTGTGCATAATGGTTTCTCTCTCTTACCACAGTTGCAGAAGAGAGGGCTTGCAATGTGCAGTCCCATGCAAGCGGTTTGGCCAGGATGAGACAAGAATGTGGTATGTAAGAAAATCAGTTGTTTTTCTTTCAGCTTTTCCTGGTTAGGGGTCGCCACAGCAGAACTCTGGTCTGCTAATTGGCAGTAAATTTTTACGGTGCCGAGGTGCCAGCCCAATGCCCAACCTTCAACAAAGGCACGCCCATTCACGCATGTCTTTTGAACGCCACTCGACTGATGGGAGCACATGCAGACTCCACAAAGAAGGTGCTCCAGCTGAGAATAAAGTAATAAATGAGTGCACAACTTAATAAAATAAAAAATACAGATACTGTAGTCTTAACAGTCGTATATGAAATACTTGGGACATTAGACTTTCATTATGTCAGTACACATCTGAACTGTAAAAGTAAGTTAAAGTAAGTAAACATGCACTACTGTGTAGCATAGCTTCCAACCATTAGTTAATGCTGTGGAATAACCAGATTAAGAGTTAATGTTATGGTCTGCTCATTGTCTGACATATGCTGTTGATTGCAGTCAATAACTGAGTAAACATGTATATAAATAGACTTTCTAGGCAGCTATCCATGTGTGTAAATGCAAGATCTGAAACAACATGAATTAATAAAGGGTAAAAGGAGATAGTGCTGTGATAATGTTGTATTTCAAATAAAATGTTCAGTATTACTGTAGTCACTGCTTATAGGTTCTAATCCCACACCAGCCAAATGAAAAATTGTGTTTTTTTCAATACTATTTTAGCATTTCATCAATAAAATATAACCATGCTTGCATGTGATGTGCACACCCATAGACCTGTGCCTTGAATGTCGAAGTGTCAAGTGTAATCAGTGTACATGGACATACCTCTCAACTGCCACAGTTCTGCAGAATGTACTGAATATTGCCCCATATGTGTGGTCTGTTTGGTATAGGGTCTTGTTTTACTGGCCAGTCTCTGCCATATTGGTGAGGATCAATGTAAGAATAAAATGTCAGTCCTCTGAATTGCAGATATTAGACATTGCTGTAAATGTATTTCAATGGCAAATCTATTATACGAACACCTTGCTACTATTGTAAGAGCACACTATGTAAGAATGTTCGCTGTTGCTGTGCCTTTGTTCCACCATTATGTACGGCTTGGGCCATAATGTCTAATGCTAAGAGGTTGAGAGGTACATATGTGGAATATCATATTTTCAATATAAGGAACATTGAACATTGAATGATTGTTGGATGCATTATGATCTGAACTATAGTGTGTGTATAAGTAACAGGGTAGTATTTTAAATAATAAATTCCATAGCAGTCAGTAGTGTTACAAGTAAAATCTAACATATTTAAAAGTACTTATTTTAGCACGTTTTGTCCTAGTATTTATAAAGTTACTAATGTTCTCCTTTCTTTGCTCACCCCACCCCTTCTCTTCTTTTATTTAATATTATTATTTGCTGTTATATTATTTCGTATTACCTCTTATGTTGTCCTTATGTATAATTTAATATTGCTTTGTTGTTAAATAAATTTTCATTTACATTATTTATTGTTGTGTTCCTCGTTATATTATTTTTCAATTTTTTTCCATTATTCATTATTGTTTTCTTTTATCTTATTCATTACATTTGTTTGGGTTACATGCTTCCCATTATGCTTCTATTTTATTTACCACAGCACAACAAGATAGGCTGGTTTTGGTGATCCACCTACATTGGCTTCCTCTGCTGAGGCAGTGGGGCCCAGCATATCTGGGCTGCAGCCTGGTGGCATCCCTCCTGCTGCTCCTGAACTACCTGCACCTTCAGTTAGTTTCACCCCATAAGCTGGGAGTGTGTCCTTCTCTGGGAGTGGAGGAGGGGATGACTATATCATCCATGCAGAACTGCCAGGCATGGTGCATAGACTTATGCAGTAGACTTTGGCACATACTTACGCTGGATAGAGAGCATGCTGACCATCCTGGTGAAGCAGTCAGTCTGTCTGTAGGTGCTGGCATCAGCCACTGCCTGAAAAGGAGCAGTGAAGGTGCAGTGCTGACAGTCCCATGGGTGAGGACTTGAGTCACACTGTTACCGTGTTTGACATCCATGGGACCTGGATCCCCATCCCCTCCCCAAACAAGGTGTTCACCCTCTCTTGTGTCCTTCACCAACTCTGCTGTCTTGTATATCTTGTCTGTATGTAAATGCTTCCTTACCTGCCCAACGTAACTTCCCCACACATACCTATTTCCCTTCCTCAACATTCCACTCTCTCCTTAAAAAAAAAAAAAAAAGCACCTGCCCCGAAAAAAAAATCTCTCCTTATACATAGTTCTCCATTTCACACACATGTCCAATGGACACACTTTATTTGTTCCAATTGGCTTGACAACAGACGTATTCTAAATCAGTGCAGACTGGCATTAGAAAATAAAGTCCAGATGTCCTACTTTCTGATGTTGGGAGGTAATAGTAACAGCAGTGTATAGATCTTAACATATATTGCACAATAGTAGCTCAGAGCATATTAGTGCAGATATTAATGTATTGCTTTTTACTTTTTATCACATGTGACAGGGAGGTTAGTCTTTATCCCCAACACTACCTAATGACAGTGTCTTTTCAGACTCTGATGATGATGGTGGCCAAATTGAGGCACAGCTGGGGGTTGCAGAGGCTGAATCAGACACACAAGTTCACATCCCTCATCCACCTTCATTATAACCTTACACAGTCAGTATGCCTACACATATCCAGTCCCCCCTGAGGCCATAGATATTGGACAGTCGAAGGATGGGGACATTGAACAGGGAAGTGTGGCTACTGTGGCTTCAGTAACTGTTGACACTGGCCATAGCCAAATACTTGGTAAGGATCCACACAGGTGGATTGATAGGGGTGCTTGTAGTGGGCCTGCTGTCCCTCCACCACCTGTTGCAGGTATCTCATTATGTGTCACTTGGCATATGTTTAAGGCTGTCATGGAGACACAGGCATGCTCAGAAAGGAACTCCCAATGAATGCTCAGGGTTATGGATGCAGCACAGTCTGACAACCATGTTGCTGATACCCTGGATTGGTTGGTAGGTCTGAGAGATTGCACACTATCTGTCTTGAGATGCACATTGTCTGTGATGGAATGTGTGATTGGAGTAGACTGTCAGCCTCATGTGTGTAGTTCAGCTACTACATTTGCTAAGGGTCAACATAGCCGTGCCTAATCATGATCCCATAGTGGCAGTACACCCAGTGCTCCAGAGAGGAGTGTGCTGTCCATGCCAAGACAAAGCAGGCCATGTGCTCGTGGTCCTGGGCATTAACATGGAGGACACATGCCCAGAAGACATCAATCACCCTCATGTAGTAGCACATCTGACCTTTGGTGTGGAGGTGCCAGTGCAACTCCTGGCAGAGCCAGTTATCATTTTCAGGGGCAGAGACGTTGAACTGTCAGATCTACCATGCACAGCTCACAGCTGTCCAACATACAGACATGTAGGGCTAGCACTGAGCTTGTCTGTGTTTGTGCAGACACTCACACATCACTGTCACACTTAAGGTACATGCAGACAGACACATACTATCTACATGGTCCATCTTGCCTGCTACCCTTAATTACTCACACACATGCTTGTTAGCCTATTGGGTCAGACTAGGCCACCTGCACCCCCACACAATGCCCTGCAGAAGCGATGATAATTGTGCCACATTCCTATCATGTTTTCATGAATGCACAGAAAAAAACTATGTGATTGATGTACAGAGTTAATATCTACATTAGTATGAATTTTTGTCATCCGCTGGTACTGTTGACATGCTACTTGCACTGCTCATTTACAGATATTGTACTTTGCCATTTATACTGTGGATAGCATAATAATTTGTGTACGTTATGATGGATGCTGTTGTAAGGGCTGTGGAGTCACACAATGAAATGTGTCTCATGAAAATATTTACATTTTACTTTTAGGATTGTGTTTGACACACCTATGGGTACACATCTACAATCAACCCATCAACATCAGAGCACAGGACTGAATGTCAGAACAGAAGACAAATGTCATCAGAAAGGTAATACAGTATGGGTTCATAGGTTCATAGGTGCATACTAGGCAAATGAAAACAAGTGTTTCTTTAAACCTAGCCATGCATCCCAAATTTCTGACATGGTCTGATACCCTAGATAAGTGTAAGCAGTGGTTTGGGATATGAAACATTTGCAAACAAGGGCCTGGGTGATGAACTGTTTACAGTTTGCCTGTGTCCATCAGACATATAGGTCCCAAAATAGGGATGAATTTCCTGTTTCCCATCCAATTGTCCAAGTTGCACTTGATTTGGGTTAGGGGGATCTCTGCTTCACATGGATGGGGAGCTTGTTCATGGAGGGGGTAGTCTGTGGGATACATCCCTGTCTCCCCAGCACATCCTATTTATATCACAGGGAAGGTGAAGGTTCAAGTATGTGGAATGGGTACTTCTGGTGCTATTTGTTTTGGGGATATGCAGGAGGTCCAGAATGGGTTCTGACAATGGTCTGTATGCCAGGCATAGCTCTCCCCTCAAAAGCCTGTAGGAGACAGAATACAGGGACAGTGCCTTGGCATGGTCTGCATAAGACATTTTACTTACTCCTTGTATTGCTTTAGTGAGGAATCTCTGTGGAGATTCCAGTTGTTGGATATGTCTGGTTAGATACATATCTATACAATCCTACCTTGGTTTGTGATTTACTTTGGAGTTGACTGGTAAGAGAAGTTTTATTTGAATGTATATTTCATTTGTTATCACTGTTTTTCACTGTTTGCAGGTAGGAAGGGCTAGCTTGATAACAAGATTTAATTTGATTCATATTTTGTTGTTTTACCTTTAATTTCACTGTTGGTTGTTAGAAAGGGATACGTTTAGACAGACAAACTCTAGCCACTGCAAGGGGCTAAGACAAATATAAATTCACACAGGCTGCAGAGAGGAAAATCCAGAACATATCTAAACAATCCTACCTTGGTTTGTGTGAATTAATGACCTTTACTGTTGAAAAGAAGTGTGACTGTGAGCAATAGTAAAGGAATTACAACTTGTGTCTGTCTTGCAGAACTTGTACAGTCAGAACAACTTTACTGTACTTACTTTAGTATTTAGTTGTATATTGCTCGTGATGTTTTTGTCATAGAATTTGATTTAAGTTGTCTTTGAGTTCTGTGGTTACTGATTTTGATTATTCTTTTCTTTTACAATATTTTATTAATTTGAAGCTGAATATAGATTCCTTAAATGAGTATGCAGTTATCGATTTGCTAATGTGTAAATATCTTATACAGTGTAATAAATGCTATGCTTATTAAAAGGTAACAGCTGATGACACTGGTGATCTGTGTTCCTCATGTCAAAGGTTGGATGATTTGCTTACCTTTGTTAGAAGTAAATCTAGACTTCATGATGATGATTGCACTTGTGCAATTGGCTTGGTGAACTGTTGTTACATATATTAATGACTGGACTGATGAAATAAATAATGTTAGGTAAAGAAGAAACACTTTAAAAATGATGCATCTGCTGTCTGCAAAAATCATTTAAACCCTATGAAACAAGATGATGCCCCTGACAACTTAGGAATTCTGGATGCAAGTATTCAGCAATCTGAGGATCCAGTTTGTTTAGAAAGAAACAAAAAAAAAGAAAGAAAGGAAGAAGTTCACAAAAAAATAACAAGGAAGAAAAACAAAACTGATTAATGACTGTAAAGGACTGAGAATATGTACTAAAAAGGGCACTGCTTTGTTATGTAACACACAGGTTACAGGGAATAATGATATTTTTAAATCAGTAACCTACAGTCTACAGAAAAAGAAATCAATTTTCCAAAATAGATAGTAGAAAAAAGAGGCAAGGGGCAGGAGAAAAGGAATAAATAAAATTGAACATGGAAGGATTGAAGAACATTACAGTAAGAAAAAAGACGAGAAAGACAGATGTTGTCTACATGGCTCAAGTTGTGGATTTACAATGCCAGCTGGATGATAATTTAATGCACAATGAAAACAGTGGGGTTAATAACCCTAATGGCGATGAAGATCTATCCTTTGTAACAACTGATAGAGCAGATATTACTGCATTACTGCAGTAGAAGCTGAAGATTCTTCAGAGCTGGTGAGCAAAGATAGTCTTGTAATTGGAGATTCAGTTATTAGAGTGATACTTATATTTGCAGAGAAGATAATAAATATTAAATAGTGTTATAAAACCAAGAATAAATAGCTGCTGTAGTAATCTCCAAAAAGAAAAAACATAAACCAAACACTGGAGACGGCAGAACAATAATCTCCAGATGACAGGCTACAGTCACAGTTCGTCTCAACGACATATACCAATCCCAAAGGCAACAAATCTTCAGTCTTCAGAAAATATACTCCAGGCAACAATTATATAAACAAAATGTTTAATATAAAGGCAAGCGCTTTCACTGTTTAAGGCTTCATCAGGCCAATACAACAATCCATTAGCATAGACAACACCTTAAATACTTTAAGGTGTTGTCTTAAAGTAAGTCTTTACATGAGTTTGAATTTTTTCACTTTTTATGAAGTTTTTAACACTATAGATGTTTAGTAGACTCAATTTATATAATTTTCAGTGTATTTGTATGTTATTTTGCTAATAAGCTAAGTTTTCTATTTATTAGCTTAAATGATGAAATTTTATAGTGTACTTTTATAAGTATGTTTGTTTTAATAATAGAGTTTTGGTGATTGCGCTTTAATTGTAGGAGCACGTTTACTATGTTAATTGAAAGTGGAAATGATGTCATTGCATTATAAAGTATTTAAGGTGTTGTCTATGCTAATGGATTTTTGTATTGGCCTGATGAAGCCTTAAACGGTGAAAGCGCTTGCCTTTATATTAAACATTTTGTTTATATAATTGTTGCCTGGAGTATATTTTCTGAAGACTTTAGATTTGTTGCCTTTGGGATTGGTATACATCGTTGAGACGAACTGTGACTGTAGCCTGTCATTTGGAGCTTATTGTTCTGCCGTCTCCAGTGTTTGGTTTATATTAAATAGTGTTATGCTTGCCACGAGCAAAAATAGAAGATGTGAGACAAGCCTTGGAGTGCCTTAATGTAAAGAAATATGGATCTGTTTTTATTCAAGTTGGTACAAATTATGTCATCCACAAGGATTCCCTGACTGTTAGTAGGAAACTGACAGCCCTCTTAGACAGTATAGCTTTCACTGGTGTTAGGACGAATTTTTCAGAAATCACCTGTAGAAAGGATAATTGGGTTACTGTGAATGAAAAGATTTTTGGGTAAATACCTAATGGAAAACGTGACCTGTTTTAAGAAATGAGCATCCAAGCCTAGTTTTGGGCACACATGTTTAGACAGGATGGCATGCGTTTGTCAAGATCAGGGAAGAGGATTTTTGCAGCAGATATTTTGCAATATTTGACAAACAGTAGGTATAATTTTTGCCAGGTCGAAAATTTAGCATTTCACAGATAGCAGCATTTGATGCATCTCTGATGGTTGTTAATGCTAGGAGCATTAATAATAACATTTTTTATTGGAAAATTTGCTACATTCCCACAAGATTGATGTTATTATCATTTGTGAAACATAGTTAAAGAACAATGACTGGAAGCCAATTCTGTCAGGGTATAAATGTTTTTACTGTAATAGGCATTCTAACAAAAATGAGGTGGAGGTATTATCATAGGAATTAAAGATAGTTATGAGACCTGTGATTATTGCATGTTCAATGATAACACCAATACTATAGACTGTGCATCTGGGACAATAAAGACAACCATGGAACACATGACAATTGTTAGAGTGCATAGACCACCAAAGTCAAGTGCAGATGACCTGGAGGAATTCATATATTTCTTTCATGAAACACAGGATGGAAGAATAATATTGGCTTAAGACTTAAATTTACCAGAAACAGGTTGGAATAATATTGATTCAGCACTTTTTGTAAGGAATTTATTCATAACGTATCTTCAGGAACAACAATTGCTTCAGATTGTAAAAAAACCTGCCAGGGGATGGAAAATACTAGACATTGTTTGTATTCCTAAAGAAATTACTGTTACTTCAAGTCAAGTTTTGCCACCATTGATGTGCAGTGATCATGTGATTATAAAGGTTAATTTGTTGCTAGATCTGCTAAACTGAAATCTAAACCAATGCATAGAAGGTTAATTACAGATTATATGGAAGCAAAACAGTTACTATATAAAACTAACTGGAGTGAGGTGTTCAGTGAAAAAACTACAGATGGAATGTGGAAAGTTTTGAAAGAGAAATTAAGTGCAAAAAATCAAAAACATGATTAACATCAGGATCTAGGCATACAACATAAGGGGGATATATTTCCATAAGAATAAGATATCCAATTAAGGTGAGAGACAACAAATATAAGAAATGGAAGAGAGGTTGAACTACAACTTTGAAAACTGAAATAAACAAGCTGGACAAACAGATTAAGCATAGTGTGAGACAACATCAAGAAAAATTTGAAGAAAATTTATATAAAGATATCGAGCATAACATGAAACCTTTTTATAGATACGCAAGATGTGAAAGGAGTACAGACACAAACTGATAAACTGTGTGCAGATTCTAAAATTTATTCTCAGACACAACATATTATAGATATATTTAGAAAATCTTATGCAAAACAGCCTGGCTCCACAAAAGATATGATAAGTTGTCCTAGTGACATCCAGGTACCCCAGATACTGGCATCAAATTAGATTATATTGAAAAAGAACTGCACAAACTGGATCAAAACAAAGCACAGGGAGGAGATGGAATTAGTAACAATGACCTGAGAACACTTCAGCAAGAAGTTATGGTACCATTATATCTATTATTCACTAGGTCATATAAATTTGGGAAGTTTCCTCAAGATTGGAAACATGCACTTACTAAACCTGTCTTTAAGGGAAAGGGGCGTAGGATAAACCCAGAGTCATACAGACCCTTAAGTCTACTTTTATTTTGTGGAAAAAAAAGGAGAAGTTAATATTGGATAAGTTATTTTCAGAACTGGATAGGTTGGGACTTGAAACCATATATCAGCATGCATATGTTGAAAACAGATCTATTACCACCTGCAACATGATATTCAATAACAATATAATAACAGCTATGAATGAAAAAAATGGTGTCATGTGGCACCATCTTTAAACTGCTTAACTCAAACCTTCACAAGCCACTCACTCCACAGCTCCTCTGTTTTTTGTGCACACCAATAGTTCTTACAGGGGAATTTTCTCCTGGAAGTCCCCCATCTCCTGTTGAGGACATAAACAAAAATAGATTTTGACCACTCACTTGTTACGGGACAGGTCACACACAAAAAGAAAAGGAACAACAAGGCTACCCATTTCAAGCTTTTCACATAGGTGAATACTGTTGTATACATAATCAGAGATTAGAGCATTTGTTTCTCATTCTATAGTGTGCACAACAGTTAGGGCTCCCAAAATTGACCCCAATCTAACCTCCAGTCAATATCTGGTTAAATAAATTCCTCATAGTCATGACTACATTGGTTCATAGGTAGGTACTAGGCTATCTGCCCGAGGGCATTTATAAGCCTAGCCAGAGTGTGTCAGCTTTCGCTGCCCCATTGATTAATTAACTGAGCCTCTGTCAAGAAGAGCCAATGAAGTGATCACAGGGGTGTATTTTATGTTACCCATCTACTCGTCAAGGTTTCTCTTGAAGAGTGTTTGTGAGGGGCTCTGCCTAATGTAGTTAGGAATTTTGTTCCAAAGCATGGGGAGTCTCTGTGATAGGAAAGTATCCCTCCAGCATGTTCTATTTATTGTTGTTGCGAGGTTTAGTTCACTAGAGTGAGTGACTCACAGTGACTTAAATTTCTTTAGGTGGAGCATGTCTATCAATTATGAGTTGGACATGGCTTTGTAAGTCAGTCAGAGTTCACCTCTGTGTAAGCGATATGTGACTGAGTACAGCTGGGGTTTCTCCAGTCGTGCTGCATAGGACATATGTTTGAGGCCAGTAATCCTCTTGGTGAGGTACTTTTGTGGTCTTTCCAGCTGTTGGAAGTGTCTTGTGAGGTACATCCCAAATGGGGCATTGTACTCTATGATGGGTCTGAAGAGTGACAAGTAGAGGGACACCGTAACCTCTTTATTTCTAGATGCAAACCCTTTAGTAATTAGATGGGCTACATAAAAGGATTTACTAACTACTTTGGCAATATGATTGTCAAAGGAGAGATTACTATCTACCTGGGTCCCCAGATCTCTTATTACCTCTTCTGTATTAAGGGTGCTGCCACATATGTGGTAATTCATGGGTGTTTTGTTTTTCCCAAATGGGATGACTATGCATTTTTTGGCATTTAGCTTGAGACCATGACTTTGACACTGGGTGTCCGTCTCAGTAAGGCCCTTTTGGAGAATGTCCGTGTCAGCTGGAGAGTCAATTATGGCTCCCAGTTTGCAGTCATCAGTGAACTTGGTTAGCCATAGTCCTGTGTTTGCCTGTACTTCTGAGAAGTATATGCCGAACAGTAGGGGTCCCGGAACTGAGCCTTGTGGGACACCACTTGTGACTGGTTTAGAGTCGGACCTAGAGCCTGCTATTCTTACCATGTGAGTTCTGTCTGTAAGCCAGTTGACAACCCATCTCGTGACGTAGGGGTTTATGTTCAGGCTGGAGAGTTTTTCTATAATTCCAGAGTGGGAAATGGTGTTAAAAGCCTTGGCGAGGTCAAGGTAGGCTGTGTGAACTACCTTCCCCTCATCTATGGCCTTGGTGACTGTCTCAAAGAAGTCAACCAGGTTTAGTAGGCATGATCTGCCCTTATCAAAGCCGACCTGGGTCAGGTCAAGTGTTTGGAGGTTCCCAATGTCTTTGTTAATGAGTTCCATGATGATGCGCTCCATAGCCTTGCAGACCAGGCTAGTCAGTTTTATGGGGCGATAGTTACCAGGGTCAGTTGCGGCCCCTCCTTTGTGGAGCAGAATAACCATTGCTGTGAGCCATTCTATGGGCACATAGCCTATGCAGAGGCTGAGGCTGAACAGTGTGTTTAGGTGGGGGGTTAGTTTGTTCTGTAGTTCATGCAAGACGCAGCCTGGGACACCATCTGGCCCCATTGATGCTGTGCTTTTGGCTTTTGAAAGGGCTGTTTTCACCTGTGAGTCTGTGATTTCTGGGACACTATACTTTTCCGGTATTGCTGTGGGCCCTTTTGGGGGTGAGAGGGGGTGAAGTTTGCACTGAATCTATCTGCCAGGATGTTGGCAATATCAGTGGGTTCAGTATATGTTGTGCTATTTTGCACTAGCTCAGAGCATATCTGCGAGTTACCACTTAGATTATTGACATAGCTAAAGAAGGCTTTGTGGTTATCTTTCGAATCCTTGGCTATTTTCCTTTCGAAGTTAGCCTTGGAGGATTTTATGAGGGACCTTAGTTTCTTACTGATACTGATCAGGGATGTCTTTCCTTCTTGGGATTTGCTTTTTTTCTGAACTAGTTTCCTCCTTCTATTGTATAGCCTGTTTATGACAGGGGTCCACCAGACTGGTTTCCTTCTCTTAGGGGAGTGAGTCTTGGTTTTGCTAGGGATGGCATGATCCATGCACCCTTGTAGGTGCTCATAGAGTACATTTGTAATGGTTCATGCATCTTGGACACTGTTATCCTTTAGCGTGGGGGCTGTGAAACTTACCACCTCTGCCTTAAGTAAGGTGAAGTTTGCTACAGAAAATTTTTTCACTGTGATTTCCTTGGTTGGAGGTGGTGGTGGTGTGTTTTGGACATCCAGAGTGATTAGTTTATGGTCTGATCTAACCAGTGATGGGTTGACCTCCGGTGGGGAACGTCTGTCAACCATGTTGGTGATAACCAGGCCCAATATATTTTCACCTCTGGTACAGGAGTTTACCAGCTGATCCAGGGCATTTGAGTTGATAAATTCCAGGAAGCGCTGGACCTGGGAGTTTGTACTTGAGTAGTTTTCTCAGTTAACTGTAGGGTAATTGAAATTGCCCAATATCAGGGTGTTCGGTAGGACCTTCATGTTTTCCAGTGTTTCCAGAAAGGTGTAGTGGTGGTCCTGGGTCATGGAGGGTGATCTGTAGCACTCCATAATTTGCATTGCAGATTTGCCTAATGTTAGTTGCACATGGATGATCTCGGAGGTATCATGCTGCGCCACTAACCTGGAGGTGTAGGTATCCTTAATGAATATGGATACACACCCCCCCCCTTTTGTGTTTCAGTCCATGTTCTGTGGCCGAAATGTGTGGTATGAGTTGTAGCCTGGTAGTGCTGGGGTGCTCTGTGCAGCCTTGAACCAGGTTTCAGTTACTGCACAGATGTCGACATTCTCCATACTGAGGAGTGCTTTGAGTGCATGCATTTTGAGATTCAAACTCCTGGCATTGAGTAGCATAACCCTCATTTTTTTATTTGTGCTGTTTACGGAGGTGGGTTTGACTTTTGAGCCTTGCCTAAAAAAGGCACTATGGGGGCAGCTAGAGCCTTGGCCAGTATTCAAAAGCCTAGGGGTGACAGGTGCAAGCCATCGTCTGTGAAGCAACGAGGCTTGTCAAGCATGTCGTCCCAGGCTGACAGACACTGCATCTCCTATGAATAACACCAGAAGCTTATCTAATTGTTGAAATTGATCATTTTTTTCTTTATACTGCGGTATCGTTCTTGGTGAGAGCAGGATGCTACTCAGGGTCAGGGTCATACCTGCTTGGGCTACATGATCAGAGAGCTCTTCCATGTCTCTTTTCATGTAGTCCAGGGAGGTACGTCTCATTCACACCAACATGAACAATGACAGTCATATTTGTACTTGTTCTGGAGTGACCTGAGTGTTTGTATTATGTGGCGGATTCTGGCTCCCACAGGCAGCTAACAGTAACCTTCTCTTTGTCCAGCCTAGTGATGTCAGTGTGCCTGACTATAGAGTCGCCTATTACTAGTGTGTTAGGTATGTTATTTCGCCTTAAGGGCTGTGATTGTGTGGCATACTGATTTTGTGTTTTTTGTGTTGTCTGGTTTGTGATGGGAGATGCAGGTTTTTTGGATGTCTGCTTTGGAGGTCTGTGATGCTTTTGCAGGTTTTTATTTAGAGCCTCCGAGTATGATTTTGTATATTTATGTGTATTTTTTGCCAGTGCTGGTTTAGTATGTCTATGTGAGGCTGGAGGTGTGGTACAAGTGTTAACCTTCTCCTCATGACTGCCTGTTCCAGTCTTGGGTGGAAAGAGCTTAGCCTCCAATTTAGCTATATAATTGCATCTCTCGCATATGTTAATGTTTTGTGGTAGGAGGAGAGGGTTGTCTGTGCACATGAGGCAGTTGTAACATTGCCTCAGGATACCCAGGTTCACCAGCTGGACTGGAGAGTATACCTGAAATCGCCCTTTGGTCATGCCTGAATAGTAGGGTGAGCTGCTTAGTCTCTTGGTTGGTGAGGGGTGAATAATGAGGCTTGCCCTGATGGGCAATCAAGTGTTGGGTTATATTAGTACTTGCTATTAGGTCTGAGCAAGTGCTGGACTGTAGGATGCTTTTTAAGTGCTTACACTAACCAACTATCCCAAGCAAAATTATACAGTAGGCTGTCTCCCAGATGATCTAAGTGATCATCTCCCCACCTTCCTACTCCACAAACACTCTAATCACCCCAAACCAGTTGTATGCATAATAGTACGAGATGACCGTAACCTTACCCCACAATACCTAAATACAGTCCTAAGCCACTGCAACTGGGAACCACTACGAACACTAGGGTTAGACCACGCAGTAGAATGCTTCAATACTACCTTCTCTAACATTCTTAACAGTCTTGCTCCCAGCAGAAAGATCAGAGTTAAGGCCAACTACGCACCCTGGCTAAGTAATGACACTAGAGCTTTGCCAAAAGTCAGAGATAAAGCCAAATTCTGGAAAACTGACAATAGCCCTAGCTCCAGGCAATACAATCAACAGCTTAGAAACAAGGCCAAGGCTGAATCCAAAATAAACGAACAAAACTATTTTCTTAGTGTCCAAAGCAAATATTCAAAGAATCCACAAAAAATCTGGCATGCCATTAACTCCCTACTAAAGCCAGGCAAAACCACTACTCCAGCACCCAACTCTACAGACAATACCCTAGACATAGCTTGTCAATTTAATAACCATTTTACTAAGTCCATCTAAGCCCTGTCCAGTCAAATAACCAAAAATTGCCGACCACAATTGCAACCCAACCTATCCCAGAGTACCCCCTCTTTCAGCCTATCACCTGTGCCCATCTCAACTATAAAAAAACTCCTCCCAAAACTCAAACCAACCACACCGGCAGCTGATAACTTACCTGCTGCATACGTAAAAATGGCTTGTGACTCCCTATCATATCCTGTCTCCATCCTAATCAACCACACCATACAAGAATCCTACATACCCAAACTCTGGAAAGTATCTCACATCATTCCTCTCCATAAAGGAGGTAACTCCTACGACTTCTCCAACTACCGACCTATTGCCATCCTGTGCCCCCTATCTAAAATTCTTGAGAAATGCATCCACTTGCAGGTGATGACATTTCTTAACACACGTAATCTCCTATTTACCACACAATACGGTTTCCGTCCACATCACAGCATTACCACCGCCCTTCTGTCCTTCATTAATCATATCAGCCTTTAACAAATATGTATCAGCTATTTTCCTACATCTCTCAAAGGCATTTGACATGGTCTACCACTCCGTCCTACTAATCTCACTAACATCACTGTCTTTCACCTCCTCTACTATTGCCTGGTTCAGAAACTACCTATCTGACAGGCAACAATTTGTCCAGTGGAAAGGAAATCTGTCTCCACAACTTCCAACCACCATAAGTCCCACAGGGCTCTATACTGGGCCCACTACTATTTTCTATATTCACAAATAACCTCAATAGCTCTACACAGCATGACACACTCATTCAATATGCAGATGATTTAACCCTGATCTGCTTCGCCTCATCTCCCACCACCCTACAAACACTCACTCAGGATACCTTCAACTCTGTAGAAAAATAGATCTTAGGTATTCACCTAATTCTAAATCCCAAAAAGACAAAATTGCTACTGTTTTCCCCTAATAGATCAACCCCCCCTTACCATAACATCTAAGGACAGCACCACCATCTCCCCCTCTAATCACACCAAACTTCTGGGCATTGAAATTGACAATAATCTTCACTTTGATGTCCACATCTCACATACCATAAAACTAGTACACAAAAAGCTAGGGTCTTGCACAAAGCCACCTCCTCTCAACTCTATTAAACGCAGCACCAATCTTCACCCAAATCAGAAAGTGTGACCTAGACAAAGTAGAATCATGCTACAATAAAACAGCCAAGTTTGCTACTAACTCAACCTATAGAACCCATACTGTACTGCGCTAAAAGAGCTAAAATGGCTTGAGTTACCACAGCTACTTAACGAACATCAGCTGGGTACAGCCTACAATATTCTCAAATACCCTGAAAAAACCCTCAATATTCAATCTACTTACTGTCTACACTGCAATCCAGTACCTCAGATCTAGTAAAAAATCTCTCCTCTCCATCATCAAGGCCAATAATAACGCAGGGAAAGCACTCTACTCCCACACCGTTGCCAGAAATTGGAACTCTCTACCCCATTCCGTGTCCACTGCCCCCTCCATCTCTATATTCAAAAACACCCTCAGATCACATCTCCTTAGTACCTGGTTATGTCCCTGTATCACATAACTTTACACATACTGCTATTAACTCTCCAAATTGCTATCTGATCACCTGCTTGATCTCTGATCACCTGCATGCTTGTTCATTTGAAAAGTTGAACTTTTAACTGTAAAATTTACTTAATATATATTTCTTCTCTTACCAATGTATAACTGACATTGTCATTTTACTTATTTTTTATACCATCATTTATTTGGAGTGTGTTTAGTTATTTCTTGTTATATTACTATGTTCACCACATATGTTGTAACCTGTTTACTACATTTTATTTGTGTATTATACTTGCTGTAATGTTTTTGTACAACTAGATGCCGGAGCTTTTCTCCCCGGGCTTCTGCTGAAAATGGACCTGGTCCAATTGGAATTTCCCGGTTAACAAATGTTAAATAAATAAAATAAAATAAAAATAAATTAATATAGATTTAACATCAGCATTAGACAGGGTCATACACAAAACACTGATTAATAAATTAGTACAACTTGGTATTGATGTACTCTTGATAAGATGGATAGCTGCATGGCTTACAAATAGGACATGGCAAGTATCATACAGCAAATTGACAGGTGAAATCCATGGTTACAGCCATGGTATCCCACAGGGCTCTGTCCTAGGCCCTTACTTGTTTAGATTGTATCTTTCAAACCTAACTTTTTCATCTGAAGTGTTCTATAGTCTATATGCAGAAGACCTGAAATTGGGTAAACTGATTACATGTGTAACAGATAAGGCATGTCTGCAAACTAACTTCACTAAATTGAACATTTGGGCACAGGAGAATACTATGCTGATAAATACAACAAAATCTAAGCATATGAGATTTGGGAGACATAAATTGAAAGGTAAATATTTGATACAGCACACATTGATTGAAACTGTAGACTCATTTAAGGACCTGGGTATATGGGTAGATTCAGATATGAGTTTTTCTAATCATATCAACCAATTGGCTAATGGTAGCTATAGAACTATAGGTTGTATAAAAAGATTTATAAAGTTTAGGAAATCAAAAATGATGAAGTTATTATTTGTTAGTTACATCAAACCCAAACTTGAGTAAGGAATAACAATATGGAAACCCTATGAGAAAACAAGCATGAGTAAACTGGAAGCAGTACAGTGGAAATATACGAAGAGCATCCATGGATGTGAAAATTTTAGTAATTATGAACTTGTACAGTGTCTCTTACAAATACCTAAGAGGAGATCTTATTCAGGTATATAGGGCATTTATAGATAATTACCTCTGGGAATGTTTGGGGTTATGACAAAGTACTAGAGAATCATCAGACAATCTATGTAGAAGATTCTATAGGGATGAGAAGTGAACTAATTGGTTCTCTGACAGAGTAGCTGATGCAAGGAACAGACTACCAAATTATATTAAAGCAAGTACTAGTTTAGATATTTTTAAGAACAGCCTGGGCACTTATTATGGGAACAAGTGTTTTGGTATACTGGCAAGCAAGCAGGGCATTAATGCCCATGCTTGAAATATTTGTATGTATGTATGTGAGTCTACATCACTTGATCGAAATTTCACAATCTCGAGCAGGAAACATAGAAACCCACTTAAGCGAAAGTGCACTACATCAAAAGTGCACTTTCGTAAAAGCCGATTCAAAACAAACTACTTTAAACACTATTTTGCAGGGGGACAAGCCCCCCTGTACCCCCCATGTGGAAGGCTGTGCCCCCCACACCCCCCCTACTTAAATATACTAACTCTGAGATCACACTACAGTGGCGAAAAGGATATATTTCCTTATTTCCACTGTAATGTGCTTCGGTGAATCAGCTTTTGCGAAAGTGCACTGTCGATGTAGTGCAATTTCGCTTAAATGGGTTCGATCTTCTGTTTGTTGAAAAAGTGTGTTTTTGACAAACAGAAGTAGACCCATGTATGTATACCAAAGTGGACATTGTAATCAATGATAGCTCTAATGAATGCCAAAGACAGCAGAACATTTACTTGTTGGACTTATATGACATACCTTTGTTGATAGCAATCTCTCCTTTGACAACCACATTGCCAAAGTGGTTAGAAAGACCTTCTACATAGCCCACCTTATCACGAAAGGATTCACATCTAGATCAAGTGAGGTAATAGTTCCCCTTTATTCATCCCTCATCAGGCCCATCATAGAATACAATGCCCCTTTTGGGATGTACCTTACCCGACACCTGCAGCAACTAGAAAGACCCCAAAAGTACCTCACAAAGAGGATCAAGGGACTCAAACAGTTCCCATATGCTGCCCAGTTAAAAAAACTCCAGCTCTACTCAGTTGCATACCGCCTACTTCGAGGCGATCTATGCCTGACATACAAAGCTATGTCCAACCCAGAATTAATGGATATGCTCCACCTCAGAAAATCTAAATCCCTTAGAACCACACGCTGCAGGGACTTGAACCTCAGCACAGAAATAAATAGAACATGCTGGAGGGACAGATTCATAACCCAGAGGCTCCCTTCACTCTGGAATAGAATCCCAGTCCATGTTAGGCAGAGCACCTCACTGACTCTCTTTAAGAGGAATCTTGATGAGTGGATGGGAGATCGTAGGTTTACCCTGGGGATTACTTCTGTGTCACTACTAGACAGAGGCACAGTAAACTAACCTTAAAAAGGGCACAGCAAACTCAAATCAAAGGGTGGCAAAAGCCAAACACACTCGGGCTAGGCTTATAAATGCCCCAGGGCAGATAGCCTAGTATGAACCTATGAACCTATGAACCTATAAGTTGCGCAACATAGGATTTTGTTATATACTGTAGACACATGACAGTCAAAGGCTAGATTACTATCTATGTGTGGTGCTAAGTCCCTGACTAGTGGGTGAACTATTAGAGTTGTGTTTTCAATATGATAGTTACCAGGTGTGGATGACTTTCCAAGCTATAGTATTATGCATTTCTTGGCATTTAGTGTTAGTCCATGGCTCTTACACTAGTTGTATGTCTATGTCAGCCTCTCCTGAAGAACTTTTGTGTCAGTGTAGGATTGAATTACAACTCTTAATTTGCCATCATCTGCAAATCTAGTCAGCCAGAGACCACTGACATTGGCATTGATTTCAGAGAAGTGAATGCAAAAAGGAGCGTTCCAAGGACTGATTCATGAGGGATCCCACTTGTGACTGGCCTCTTTGTAGAGGTGGATTCTCCAGTTCTTGCTTCATGGGCACTGTCTGCGAGCCAGTTGACTATCCATTGTGTGACATATGAGTTTGTGCCTAACACCTTGAGTTTGTGAACAATGCCTGATTGTGGTATAGTGTCAAATGCCTTGTCAGGTCATGGATAGGCAGTGTGAACCATTTTTCCCTCATCCATTGCTTTGATTACCTGCTCAAAGAAGCCCACCAGCTGGGCAGGCATGATCTGCCCTTGACAAAACCAAACTGGATTTGGTCCAGTGTCTGGAGGTGTACTATATCTCAGCTGATCATTTCCATGATAATTCTTTCCATGGCTTTATATATAAGCCTTGCGAGACTTCTGGATTTGTCATTTCCAGGGTGTGTAGATGGTCCACCTTTGTAAAGGGGATGGCTGCTGCTGTTCTCCATTAGTGAGGCACAAAGCCTGTTTGGAGACTACAGTTAAATAGTAATTCCAGAGGCACTGATAGGTCATGTTTCATTCTATTTAGAAGGCATCCTGAGATATTGTCTGGGCCATTTGGTGCAGTGCAGTTGGCCTTAGAGAGACAATTAAAGACCTGCAATCTAGTGATTGTAGGGGAGTTATTTTTGATGGTATTTCCTGAAGTAAAGTTGAGGAGGAGAGAGAAAAAAATCTGGGACTGAATTTATTAGCCAGGAGATTTGCTATATCTTCTGGCTCATTATAGGTGGTTCCATTTACAATGAGATGTGCACACAATTGTGTATTGCCTTTGAGGTTGTGGACAGTTTGTTTTGTGGTTATCCTTGGCTTGGGAGGCCAAATTTACCTCAAATTTGGCATTGGTAGACTGTATTTGTTCCCTGATTTTTTGTTTAGTTTGATGACAGTGCTTTTAACCTGCTGTATGCTGCACCACCTAAGTTTTGCCATCATTTTCTTCCTTCTGTTATACAGCCTATTGATTCTGTGATTCCACCACGGTGGCTTGATTTTGAGTTAGTTCTGTACTTCTCCCTGGTGAGTACAGCTGCCTATATGCAGCCATTAACATGTTCATACAGGGTTTCTGTGAATGCTTCTGCATAGGCCACAGTGTTTTCAAGGTTTATGGGGTCTTGACATTTTGCCAGATTATCACGTAATAGCTAGAGGTTAGCCTTACAGTAGCTCCTAAATATTCCATGTTTAGCTGGGGGTCTAAGTGTTATTTTTACTTCAAAGGAGAATATTTTGTGTCAGGACCTTACCAGGAAAGACATAACAGTAGGGGGTGTGCATCACTCTCCCATATTGATGAGGACCTGATCCAGTACGGTTGTACCCCTAGTTGGCATATTGACAATCTAGTCCAGGGAGATTGTGTTTACAAAATCCAGGAATCTCTTTGACCAGTATGGTTGTACCCCTAGCTGGCATTTGACAATCTAGACCAGGGAGATTGTATTTACAAAATCCAGGAATCTCTGTGCCTGTATGTTAGGTGTCATATAAGATTCCCAATTAATAGTGGGGTAATTAAAGCCACCCATGAATGTGGTATTGGTTTGGATGGTTAGTGTTTCTATCACCTATGAATATTGATTTGGGTTGGATGGTTAGTGCTTCTAATAAGTTTAAATACATGGTATGGGTTTCCGGGGTCATGGAGGGGCCTATAGCTTTCATGGAAGTAGTATTGGATTTTGCCTCTGGTGATTTGAACATGGAGCAGCTCAAGTGCATTGTAGTGTTTGACCAGCCTTGAGGTATCCTTAGTTCTGATGTACATACAAACACCTCCACCTTTAGTGCCTGCCTGTGACGTAGCTGGTATATATATATATATATATATATATATATATATATATATATATATATATATGTGTGTGTGTGTGTGTGTGTGTGGAAGGCATAACAACCTTGCACAATAACTTGTACTGTTGGTGTGGTCTTCATGACTTTAAAGTATGTGTCAGTGACTGCACAGATGTCAGCATTCTCTATGGTGAAGACAGTCTCTAAGGAGTGGAGTTTGTTTTGTTTAGACTCCTAGCATTTAGCAGTAGTACCTTCAGATTTTCTTGGTTTTGATTTGCTGTATAGGAAGTCATTTCAGATTGGTATTGCCTAATAAAGGCACTATGGGGGAAGAAAATGTTTTAGCTAATATTGGAAAGACTAGAGGGGAGAGGTACAGACCATCCCTGCCAAAGCAGCCTGGTCTGCTGACCATCTCCTTCCATGTTGACAAATAGTGCACACCCTTAGAATGACAACAGAAACTAAGGCAATTATTAAAGTCAATAATCTGTGTTCAGATTTTGGCATCATCCTTGGAGAAGGTGAAATGCTAAGTGCTAGGCTCATACCAGCCTGGGACACATATTCCAAGCGGTCCAATATGCCTCTCTAAATATAGTCTAGGGAGGAATGTCTCAGGTCATGTACTCCCACATGGACTATGACTGAGTCATATCACAGGATCATAAGATCATAGAAAGTTACTATGTTAATGGCCATAGGGCCCTTACAAGCCTGCCAAGTTCGACCTTTATTTCCACAATCAGCACTAATTGCCATTGTCCAAGAGGGACACAGGTAGAACCCCCAGAGTGAATTTATGGTTACCCATCCAATCATCCAAATTGCATTTGAAGAAGACCAATAAGGAGCTCTGTTTGACATGAAGTGGGAGTCCATTCCAAAGATGTTGTAACCTCTGGGAGACAAATCTGTCCATCAAGCAGTTTCGATGAATGTCACAAACCAGGTTAAGGTCTTTAGAGTGAGTAACCCGTGTACCATTTGGCTTGTGGATATGCAGCATTTCCAATAAAGCAAGGTCAAAGATTGCCTTATATGCAAGGCATAGCTCACCTCTGAGTAGTCTGTATGAAACACAGTAACGTGACAGTGATTTCAGATGATCCACATAGGACAAATGCTGAAGACCTTGGATTTTCCTTGTGAGGAACCTTTCTGGTCTCTCCAATTGCTGCAGGTGCTTGGAAAGGTACATACCAAAAGAGGGGTTGTACCCAATTATTGGCCTGATGAGGGAAGAGAACAGAGCAGCTATGACATCTTTTTGTCTGGATACAATGCCCTTACTTATGAGATAAGCAATATAGAATGCCCTTCTTACCACCATGGAGACATGGTGATCAAAAATAAAGCTGGTATCAACCTGCGTGCCCAGGTCTCTCACCACTGTGTGCATACTTAGGGTGTTATTGATGTGGTAGTAAGCAGGACCATTGCAGTTACTGAAAGGGATGATAATACATTATTTTGCTTTGACTTTAAGGCCATGACTTTGGCACCAATCATGTGTTTGTGTAACACTTATAGGATGTTGACATCATTTGGAGATACTATGACCGTTCCCAGTTTGCAGTCATCAACAAACATTATCAGCCACATACCTTTAGTTTTAACTTGTACTTCAGAGAAACAGATTACAAACAGTAGAGGTCCCAGGAGTGATCCCCCTGGAACACCACTGGTTACATGTCTGCTGTTGTAGGTGGATTCCCCTATTTTGACCATATGGGTTCTATCAGTGAGCCAGTTAGCAATCCATCTAATGATATATGGGTTGATACCTAGATGGCTGAGTTTGTCAATGATGCCTAAGCTTGGGATAGTGTCAAAAGCCTTGGCTAAGTCTAGGTAGGCTGTATGTATATATTGCCCATTGTCCAGGGCCTTTGTGACTGTCTCAAATAAGTTCACCAGGTTTAATTTGCATGATCTCCCTTTGACAAATCAAAACTGAGTAGGGTCAAGTGTTTGGAGATTACCTCTATCTGATAAGGTCCATGATAAGTCGCTCCTTTGTCTTGCAGATAAGGTTAGTCAGGCTTCTAGATCTATAGTTCCTGAAGTCAGTTGAAGCACCACCTTTGTGCAAGGGGATTGCAGTGACCATTTCCCATGCAGTGGGGATGAAAACAGAGCTTAGACTATGATTGAAAAGAGTACCAGTGGTGTTGCTAATTCTTACTTGAGACCATGTAGGATGCAACCCAGGATGTTATCAGGTCCCATAGATGTTGTGTTTTTGGGCTTAGAGAGGCAATGTATGACCAGCTCTTTGGAGATACAAGGTAGAGGACAGGTGGTAGGGATGTAATGGGGTAAGGGTGGTGGGGACAGGGTAGTGAAGTTTTCACAGAACTTGTCAGCTAACAGGTTAGCTATGTTCACAGACTTAGTATATGTGGTATCATCAACAACCAGTTTGGCACAAATGTGGGCCTTTCCTTTTAGGTTACAGATGTAACTAAAGAATACATTATGATTGCCCTTAATTGAGGAAGTTAATTTGGATCCATAGTTTGCTTTGGAGGACTTCACAAGAAGTCTTATTTGCTTGTTTAATTTGAGGAAGGAGTGTTTCCAGTTTAGGGCTCACTCCCTCTTACTCTCGGACAACAATTTCTTCCTCTTATTGTAAAGCCTGTTAATGGCAGTTGTCCACCAGACAGGTTTGCTCTTCCTTGAGGACTTGTCTTGGTCCTATCAGGTAAGGCCAAGTCAATGCAGTTATACAGGTGTTTGTATAAAGCATTGATGTAGAACTCTGCATAGTTGCCAGTTCCATCTGAGGCGAGAGGTTCAGTACAGCTATTTATACCAGCCTGTAAGAGGTTATAATCTGCTTTGGAGAAGTGTTTTAGTTTACTTGCTACTGGCGGGGGGGGGGGGGGTCAGGTGTGATGGTTACTTTGAATGAGACTGATCTGTGGTCAGATCTCACTAGGGAAGACATCACAGTGGGGGTGCAACAGTGGTCTCCCATATTGGTAAGCACCAGTTCTAGGATGTTGGCACCCCTTATGGGGGTATCAACCAGCTGGTCCAGTGTACTGGAGTTAAGAAAATTGAAAGACCTTTGGTCAAGAGAGTTAGAGCACAAGTAATTTACCTAGTCAAAGGATGGGTAGTTAAAGTTGCCCAAAACCAGGGTGTTTGGATATATCTTGATAGACTCAAGTAGATCCAATTAGGCGGAGTGGGTGCCCTGTTTCATGGAGGATGTCCTGTAGCTGGCAATGACTTGAATACGTGTCCTACAAACTGATAATTGCACCTGAACTATCTCCAGGGAATCATACTGTTTAGCCAATATGGAGGTGTATTTAACTTTAATGAATAACGATACACCACCTTCTTTAGTTTTCAGGCCTTCAGTTTGTGGTCTGAATGTGTGGAAGAAGATACAGCCTGGTATAGTTGAGGTGCCCTCCACAGCCTTGGACTGGGTATCCATGACTGCACAAATGTATAAGTCTTCCAAGGCGAGGACTGCTTCCAATGAGGGCAGCTTCATGTTAAGATTCCTCGCATTTTGCAGCATAACTTTGAGGTTGTTTTTAGATAGAGTTTTCACAATGGGATTCTTGTCCTTGAGACACTGCCTAAAAAAGGAAATATGGGGTGGCAAGATCTTTACCCAGTAGCTGAAATCCCAGGGATGACAGATGAAGAACATCTGTGGCAAAGCATTGAGGTTTGTCGATCATATCATCCCAGGCTGACAAATACTGTATCTCTGTATAGACTCACCAAACACAATGAAGCCCAAGTCTCAATTCCACTGAGAATATACAGTCCAACTCGATGTGAATGAAAAAATACAAATTTATTTTAAGCCGTTAAAACCATACGCTTTTCGTCGGCTAACAGTCCGACTTCTTCAGAAAGAACAAACAAGCAAACAGTGTCTCCCCTTCATTGAGAACATTTAAACAGTTCACTAATTGAGAATAGCAAGTCACATGATTGAACCTCATCTGAATTAAAGTCACAGCACTAAAAAAGCACTAGGGGAACAATGAACAACTAAATGCTCATGTAATAGTATTACAATACCAAAATGTTAAAACCATATTACATGCAATACAGGTTGCCAGATAAAACAGTGTGTACATGCACACTTGACAAATCTAGGACATGTAAGTAAATAAAGGTTTTGATTTTAGTCATAAAAATTGAATGTTTGAAAAAATTTTTAAAACATAAAAAACAGACAGCTGTGTAAACCCCCACTGCCAAGTTTGGAAACTGAAAAAAAAATTTTTAAGATTTTAAAGACAGAACCCACTGCCTGTTGTTAAAATGGCCTGCAGGGCCAGATAGTCTCACACGAGAAAAGGTGGAAAAAAACCTTCTCCTTTGGGAATCTGAAGTAAGTCATCTGTATCCATAAGCTATAAAAAATATTATTATTATTACTGTTCCGCCAGACGTATGCATATCCTGACTTGAAACTACTATCCTGTGGCAATAACAAGTTGTTAATGTAGCTAATGCACATTGTATTGAAACTCTTCTTGATACTATTACCCCAGTGTAAGTATAAATAACAAACTCAGGGGTGTAGTTGGTCACTGCCAACCTCCACTCTATTTCATTCTATTGAACCCGCTTCCGAGAAACTAGTGCCCTCAAGCCCTCTCCACTGTCGCCGACTAACTAGATGGCACTAAGTAGTGTCTACTACAAGAACATAGTCCGGCAAGAAGTGGACCAAACTGGCAACACTGTACAATACTTGGAGCCAGTAACTACTGCCCCCCCTTCCGTATATTCCCTTACTGAGTCCTGTAAACCCACCTAAACGTGTAATCTGGGCTTTTATGTTAGCCGTGTATTGGGAACTTGAATCCTACTGCTAAATAAAAGTAAAAATATAATAACTCAGGTGACATAACCAGGTAAAGGCTCAAATGATGTTCGTAATTTAAAAAAATAATAAAGGGTGACTATTAGTAACAAGGAAATATGAAAGACATATAGAAACCCCTCCGGTATGGAATGATTTTGCTACAGGTCATCTCTTGAGCCTCTTTAACTTCAGTAAGCAAGCCAGGTTCAAAGAACCATTTAGGCCAGGCACATGACATGCATCCAGCCTTAATTGCCACCACAGTTCCCTACTTTCTAAATACAAGGGAGTGTGGCCTTCCCTTGGGTTGGAACTAACCTGGTCGATAACACTAAACGTGAAACTGTGGCCTAAGTTTTCCATGACATGTTTTCATTCACATCGAGTTGGACTTTATATTCTCAGTGGAATTGAGACTTGGGCGTCGGAGTGTTTGGTGAGTCTATACAGTGTTTCCTAGTTTTTCCAGGTTTGTCTTGTGTGTTTGAAATGGAAAAGGCTCCTGAGTCTTAGTCTGGTTCCAGTACTCCTAGTGAGGCCGGAAACTTAACACAACTGATCGAGATTTTAACCAAAAAGGTGAATGTATTATCAAACAGATTGGACAGTGCTTTGGGATCACAACCGAGCCGAGGCTTGGATTTAGAAACTTTTCCAGCAGGTGTCTGTGGTTCAGCGCATCCAGGGGTCATCCCTATTACTGCTTCCAAGGTTCCAGCAGTCCATTTCCATCTCGGAGACGAGGGTGCCAAGCATGGACCTGACTCAGTTCCCCTGGAGAAACACCTTCCAAGTTCCTGTGTACCTTCCAAGATCTGGAGCCAGGGGAACTCCGGTGGTATCGACCATCGAGTTCATACACATCCAGGTCCTTCCAGTCAAGGTACTACTTCTCTTTCATCATGGTTAAATCGAGCATTAAAGTTTGGTAATTCATCAAAGTCAACTAAACCAGACTATATCATGAGTGTCTCTACAGACTTGCCTTCCAGATTAAACACATTTGATCAAAATCTCTTGAAACTAAGAAAATTACAAATGGAGGTGGCATATTTTGGGGAATGTAAATGAGCCAATATAATCCCCAAAGGCCTTAGAGCCTGGCAGTAACCAACTGGCCTCCAGGACGGGTCTGCTTTCCATAGAGATTTGATAAAACTATTCGACCGTCATGGGGTTGAACTCATGGAATTGATTTGCCATCATTATCAGCAGGCTATTGACATTCTTCTTCTTCTTCTTGATACTTCTAAGCTTGATGATGCCATTAGGAATGACATAAACTTCCTTAGATATAAGTTTGACTACAACCGCACCTTTTATAGTATAGATCAACACATTTTTAAATTAACTTCTACTAAGATAAAGAAGTAAAACCGGGACATCGAAGTGTATAAACGTGGTACAGCATACCCCAAACCCCCTCCATCCCAAGGCAATTTTTTGGCTCACATGCCTTGGGTGGGTGAAAACCGCCAGCCTCTTGAAGTTTGCTTTGTTTCAACTGACTATTCTGACTCAACTACTGTTTTGAATTCCCCAAGAATTGAAGACTCTACTAACAGTAGTGATCAGTGAGCAGTCTTTCAACCTTACCACTCCTCCTGGTGGGGCAGAGGGAGGTAACCCTTTTCGAGTCCTGGCCTCCTCCCCACCTTCGGACCAAGTTCAGAGGACGAATCTTCGGTCCAGGAACAAGAAGTCTTAAATGTATCAGTTATAGAAGCTGCTCCTTCTTCTAGTTTACATGAAACATTGACGAATACTAACAAGGACTTTAAAATATATAATTTTTCTGATTACTTTTTTGACATAACGTTAATAGATTTGTTAGCCAAAGGTGTCTCTTTTGTGCCTTCAAGAAGGGCAGATGTAGCTTCTTCTATTATTGATTTAAAGCTTTTTGTAAGGAAGCTTAACTTACAGGTCTTAATGGGGACATTTTTGGGGGAGAAAAAAGATTTTTTATTATCCAGCACATACAATCCACCACTCCACCCTACACTGAACACATTTGAACAGATTTGTGAGTTAGACATTAGACACACTCTCACAGACCATCTACCCCCACGGTCCTCCATGTTCAGTAAAGCAGAGAAGTCCCTACTTGACATGCTAGTTGGGGCTTCGGTCAGGGTAATGCAACCTGACAAGGGTGGGGATTTAGTGGTCATGGAGGAATCAGATTACAATAGAAGAATGGAGGATATCGTCTCTGCAGACTGTTACCTCGAGGTATCCCAGAATGAGCTTAATATAGGAAATTGCCGTGTAGTTTCTTATTTTAGTGATATGTTCCTGAATGGAACCATTGACATAGATTTATTTAATTTTATTTCTCTTCCTGTATTCAAGGCTCCAGTAATTTTCGGTACCCCTAAAATTCATAAAAATCTTTTAAATCCCCCCATGCATCTACTAGTAAGTGCTAGGGGCAGCATTACATATGCTGCTGCCAAAGTAGTTGATTCCATTTAAAAAAAATATGTGGCTACTGAATCTCAAATTAGTAAAGATTATTGGTCTTTTCTAGCCAGGGTCAATTCTACACCTTTTTGTGATTATAGTTATTTTTTAACTGTTGATGTAAAGGATTTATATACTTCCATCCCTCACTCGGTGGCCTTGGAATGGATCCCTTCCTTGATGTCCCTTAAACTAGCCCCTGCTACCGAGATCCAATTGGTGAGTGAATTGTTGGCTATTATTCTATCCAACAACTACTTTCTTTCAATAATAGATTCTATCTTCAACAAGTAGAAGTACCAATGGATTCTCCTTGCGGGGCAAGTGTGGCCAATATGGTAATGGTCTATTGGGAAAGGAAATTTGTTATGAATAACAACTCAGTCATGGACTCTGTACTTATGTACACTCTGTTCCTTGACGATATTTTTATCATCACTAGAGGGGAAGAAAATGTTGTTAGATCCATGGTACAACTTTTCTACTCCTCCACTGAATTTCTGCAATTTACCCATAGCACATCTAAGGACAGTATCACCTACTTGGATGTGGATCTAAGGAAGCATTTGACTTCTAGGAGCTACGTAGCCAAAATACACAGAAAAGACACCTTTTCTAATAGCTACATTCATTTTGACAGTTCCCACCCATACAAACAGAAAAGGTCCATTCTCAAAGGCCAACTTGTACGGGCAGCACGGATGATATCTAGAGACCCTGATTTTCTAGTGGAATGTAATTTCATGGCCGACCTCTTTATCAGCAGAGGATACCCACATGACCTAGTTTCAGACCTAGTGGAAGAGGTCCAATCTAAGAGATTCTCAGGTTTTTATGGACCTATCCTTAGTCAGGGGGGTGGAAAAATGACAACACGATCAGAGAGTATAGAAAAGGCACCTTACTCATTCCAAAGTTTGATTATAACTTATACTATGGATGCCAGAGCCATTTTTACAACAGTCATGAAGAACTGGCCCTTGATCCTGCAGGATGAGTCCACACGTAAGGTGTTTGTGGACCCCCCCAGGGTAGTCTACAGGAGAGGTTCGAATATCAAGGATATACTGGAAAGAAAACCAAAGATTCACAGTAACAGATCGGGCATGTACAAATGTCCCATGTGCCGATACTGTGGATACATAAAAACAGGGTCAAGGTTTTCCATCAATGAGGTAGTCTTCCACTTGGCAGGCAAATTCAACTGTAATAGTACACAGGTAGTGTACTTAGCCCAGTGTGTCTGCTGTCCCGCTTTCTATGTAGGCAAGATAGACAGAAGATTACAAGATCATATATATGAACACCTGTATGCCATCAGAAAAGGCAAAATGGAGAATGCTCTAGCCAAACATGTCATAGAAAACTTAGGCCACAGTTTCACGTTTAGTGTTATCCACCTGGTTAGTTCCAACCCAAGGGGAGGCCACACTCCCTTGTATTTAGAAAGTAGGAAACTGTGGTGGCAATTAAGGCTGGATGCATGTCATGTGCCTAGCCTAAATGGTTCTTTGAATCTGGCTTGCTTACTAAAGTTAAAAAGGCTCAAGAGATGACCTGTAGCAAAATCTTTCCATACCAGAGGGGTTTCTATATGTCTTTCATATTTCCTTGTTACTAATAGTCACCCTTTATTATTTTTTTAAATTATGAACATCATTTGAGCCTTTACCTGGTTATGTCACCTGAGTTATTATATTTTTACTTTTATTTATTGTTGCATTGTGTGGTGGCCTGCCTTATGCACTTAGAGGTTGAGCTTCCATGAGATCTACAGAACACAGTACTTAATGCATGCACCATGGCTCAAGTCTGACATTAACATGACTTTAGGTAATAAACCATGCCAGTTTAGAATTCACACTTGATCTGTGGGATGATGTGCACACACATACACACACACACACACACACACACACACACACACACACACACACACACACACACACACACACACACCAAGTGGCCTGGAGTGAGATTAGAATCCATATCTAGTTTCACAAACTACAGAACACAATACTTAACACATGTACCATGGCTCGAGTCTGACATTAATATGACTTTAGGTAGTCTTATGGTAGATGACATGAGAAGGCCTTGTGGAGGACAAGACTTTGAAGGCCTGCATCAATTGCAAGGCCCAAAACAGTGCAAAACCATGCCAGTTTGGAATTCACACTTGCTTAGCAAGGAGATGTTCACACACACACACACACACACACAGACACACACACACACGCACACACACACACACACACACACACACACACACACACACACACACACACACACACACACACGCACACATATATACCAAGTGGGCTGGCATAAGATTAGAACCCCTACCTATCTAGTTGTACAGACTATAGAACATAGTACTTAACACACATGCCAGGGCTGAAGTTTAACATTAGCATGACTTTAGGTAATCTTATGGTAGATGACATCAGCAAGCCTTTTGGAGGACAAGCCTTATAATTCTGCATCAACTGCCAGGCTCAAAACAGTGCAAAAGCATCCCAGTTTGGAAGTCAATGAGGGATTCACACTTGTTCTGTAGGGAGATGCACACATACATACACACCAAGGGGGCTGGAGTGAGATTAGAACCCCTTCCTATCTAATCTTACAGGTTACAGAACACAGTACCTAACACACATACTATGGCTCCAGTCTGACATTGCCATGACTTTAGATAATCTTATGGTAGATGACGTCAGCAGGCCTTGTGGAGGACAAGACTTTGGAGGCCTGCATTAATTGCATGGCCCAAAATGGTGCAAAACCATGCCAGTTTGGAAGTCAGTGTGAGATTCATACTTGTTCTGTAGGGAGATAAGCACACACACACACACACACACACACACACACACACACACACACACACACACACACACACACACACACACACGCAAGACACACCGACTAGGCTGGATTGAGATAACAACCCCTACATATCTACTCTTAGAGACCACAGAACACACTACCACATGCACTGCAGCTGAAGTCTGCTTTATAACTGCCTGCAGATGCACTAATCCTAGGGGACCTAACCAAGCCCTGTAATGAACAGGTTGGAAGGCCTGCAGAGTTACAGTGTTTCTTATTGTCATCTGTGGCTAGTAACCTAGCAGTCAGATAACTGTTTATTAACCGGGCTGTGTGACAACACTACCCATTTTGAGCATATATGTCTGTTTGCATTTAGGTGGGCAAACCTGTGGCCAAATTCAATTTTCCCTGTCCATGAATGAGCACACAACATTATGCATGACACAACTTGTTCAGTTGTTGATGTATGTGTGGTGAAATCCAGCAGACACAGGAGGATGTGGTGAATGTCGGTGTTGTTGCTGGCATAGATACAAACAAATGGCTTCACAATATATGTACATATTCCTATCCTGTGACATACATTTTCAATGTTTCCAAATGCTATCTTAAGGGGAATGTAGTCTTGAATAGTAGGACAGTGTAACTCTCCCCCTATCCAGATGCTTGCAGGAAGTCCACAGGTTTCACTCATATTTGTGTGTGTTTCACACTAAATTGTGGGTTGCTGTCAAATGTGGCATCATTTACACATGGCATGAGAGAAAACTGGCAGAAATCTGAACTTCAGATGTCCCAATAGTCCTCCAAATGCAACACATGTTATTCTATGCACTTCCACATTTTGTAAGTGCATTATCTAAAGTTTAGGCCTTACATTTGGCCCTTTGTTCAATATTATACATGGCTTAGTGCAGCTTTATTCTGTGGGCGTGTGTGCATTTCTGATGGGTGTCACCATCCACAGTTCCAGGGTATAGCCAGCATCCCCCAGGGAATAGCCCTGTGGGATGTCTCCCCCTCGCAAACATCTGGTACAGCTGCGATGTGTGCCAGATATAGGAGTCGTGATAACTGCCAGGGTTGCAGCAGATGCATTCATGATAATTCCCTGGGCATTGCACATGACTTGGCAGTTGATGGAGTGGTATCCCTTGTAGTCAACATAGATTCTACCCTGCTCACCAAGTTTTGCCTTGATGTGTACATGAGTACAATCTATGGCACCCAGTACTTCAGGGTAGTGTATATTGTAGAACTGTTGCATATTGGTGGCCCTCACCTCAGGGGAAATGAGGAAGGATTTGTGCTCACTTGCATTTTGGAACATAGCATCCAGGAATTGGTGGAGGATCCTGGATGCAGATGCCTGTGACACCCCCATCATGTCCCCAGTTGGTACCTGAAAAGTACTGCAGCTAGTATCTTAAGGGCTACACATACCTTAGTTTCAACTGGAATGAGTTCCTCTCTGTTAGCTCTGGCTCGGAGTGGAGGGCGGTAGAGCTCACTGAATTATTGTAATATATCCCTGTCCACCATGTAGTGCTCTGCAATCTCCAGCTCATTTAGCTCCTGGAAGGTTAGCCTGGGCCCGAACACTTTTCTCCTTCTCGGCCTAGGCCTATTGTCAGCAGCACCAGCAGCACTGACTTCAGCATCTAGGACATACAGATGTAGAATAGTTACAGCATCCCCTAGCATTATCTCAGTTAAAATTTCCAAGTCTCTACTACAATGGTTCAGTGTATTGAGGGAAAATCAGAATGTAGGGTGCAGGCATATTTTATACTGTTCTGGAGTGGGTCCACCATGTAGGTTTGGCTAATTAAGATAAAGTTCACCTGCTTAGGATATAATTGACTGTTTATTTAAAGGTCCTATTTTAGTGTGTGATGTGCAGCAAACTACACCATAGCTGTGCAAAACTGTATGTTGTTAATTGAATACATCCAGTTTCCATTTTTAGCTGAATATCTAATGACTCAGATGTGGGTGATGTGGTCATGTGAATAAGCTGAGCTATGCCCAAACAGTTTGCGACAAGCGGCGCATTGCACAAACATGCGTACTAAACACAAGGAAAATCCTATATGTGACATGACACACCCCTTGATGTCATCCACTTCCAGTGGGAATATAAACACCATGTAGGAGCCTACATTTGTTCCCTTTAGAAATTCAACACATCCATGGCATTTAGCTCTCATTTACATAATATTCATGCTGACAGCCTAGAAACTACATGGTTCATAGCCATGTAAGCTGGTTAACAGCACAAAAGTACAATTGTGCAGACACAACAGAAGGTCTTACAGTACTTATATGTACAGTACATTATAAATTGTTCTTTATATATATATATATATATATATATATATATATATATATATATATATATATATTTTTTTATATTAAGCACATTTGTGCAATGTAGCACATAGCTCAAATATGTGGAATTTATTAAAAAAAATAAATGCATTAGTTTAACATAATTCCTGCTGTATTTAGACATCCACAGTGTATGATTTGGACATTTATCTCTGGGGATTTTACCTTTTCAGGGGAATTATGTCTATATTTGTGGACTTTTACATCTCCTTCTTTCAGTTTAAACCCCTGCATGTGGAAAATGTCTCTGTACACTACTAACACAGACACAGAGTCAACATAGATGCATTATAGGTTGTTGAATCACTCTACCTGGTTAATTTGCATAAATTCAGCTAATTAAGACAATATTTGCATTGCACAAAAGGCTCCTTAGTTGCACACGTGCACTTGTGTGTGTGCTGCTACACATAGTTTACTGAATCTAAAATTGTTCATGCTCGTGTGTACATCATGAGTAAAGATTTTGTGTTAGCTTTATTGAATTTCCCCTATATATGTCAAAGAACTATGGAATTTACAGAATACCTTATATTCTCTCTTACTATATATCTTGAAGAGGCCAAGTATGGAGTAATTATGCCTATGACCACCTGTACAATGCTCATGATAAGCATATAAGAGACAAAGTACAGAATGCAGGAAAATGAAATGTATGCAAGTACGACTGTATACCTACAGCCCACTAAATGATTTATGCCACTATATATGTGATATATGTACCACAACTTAACTTTATATTGATGAAAAAAACAAAATGCAATACTTTTATGAAAAGGATGCTAGCACACATCGCACAGTGATGTGGCAGATATGGAAAGGGACTATAGCAACTATGTAAGTAGCTGCTCCCAAAATGATACAAGTAATTGCATTCTTCTACAATGATACAATCCTATACCAGATATATTAATTTGTATTATACACAAATGATCCCTGCTATGTTATCATGGCCATGGTGGACAAAACTGTCATTAATAACTCCATTTCCATGACAACAGAGCAGGGATCAGATCAGGTTTGTGTGCAGCCATTCCACCATGTCCAAACCTCATATACAAACATGAAGAGGCTCAAAAAGGGCCCTTCATTTGAATTAAAGTAATAAAATGAAGTCAAGCACAGAGAAAAGCTTTCATTACAATTGACTTCTTCACATATATTCAACAGAAAAAGTCAAACCATACATACATCAATCAGTTAAATAACCAGTCAGTGGTCTAATTTTAATTTATCTTTATAGACATGTTGTAATTTAATCCTGGTCATACACTTGCATTTAATTTTATCTGCCAGTGTTACTCATTCATTTCCACTACTGTTTTAATGTCCTAATGTCTTTTATTGTATTGTTCACTTTCAAGGATTTAACATTTAAACACGTTTACCATTCTCACTTATATGACTATGCATTGCATTCACTCTTTATCTCTAACAGATGCTGGCTTATCTGTTTCAATTTCCAAACCTCTTTGCCCACATAAAAGTATGAGCAGTCCTCCCATATAACATAGTATATACCATATGCAGTACTGCACTCATGAAAGTGAACTGTCTTATATGATGTCCCTGTCATAGGAGGCACAACAGTTTTTGTGCTTTTAATGTTTACACATGTTGTATCTACTTTGTCAACTTGTTCCTTATAAACAGTCATCATTTATTATAGCATAAAAGCTTCTTTAAATTAGGGTAATATTTAAAGGAGAAAATGGTCTTACAGTTGTTATTCCCCTAATTTCTGGACCTGCTAGCAGACTGTACCTCTATATCCATCCATCCATCCATCCATCCATCCATCCATCCATCCATCCATCCATCCATCCATCCATCCATACCCTTTTTCCCATTTTTTTCACTTGTGGTTGAGGTATCACTTCAACAGTGACAATCATCTAGACCCAGTATAATATTGTATATATCTAGAACATCTGGAATATATGTTATATAAAAGACATTCTCACTAGCCCTGTTTTGTTGCACTTATACTTAGAGCTGCACTCATTTTTTATCTTACATTGTCCACCACACTACAATGAAATATTCACATAGCTGTAGACTATCGCATTCACTGCACATGTATAATCATGAAAATAGACCACCTTGGGTGTGCCTACACACACACACACACACACACACACACACACACACACACACACACACACACACAGATGCACACAGGCATACCTAAACTATTACAAACACACACACACACACACACACACACACACACACACACACACACACACACACACACACACACAATATTTTAATATTTTACCACCCTCTATACCAATGCCTGCAGAATGGCTGGTCTGCCTATATCAAGCTGCAAAAACTACTAAGTATGAAAGTTTAAAATCCTGAAATTAGGCAGAGTGCCTCCTCCATGTTGATGGAGCTGTTGGCTGAGAATGCTTTCTTAATGAGAAGAAGCGGAAAGTGATATGCTGTGCTCTAAGGTAACATGACACAATATCTGCACACCTTAATACAACAACCATACCTGCCTTTTAGGACATGATATCATACCAGGGGAGCTTTACAGGAGGAATAATTGACATTGATTGGTTGAGTGAAACAGGGGCACCAAATGAAAGACTATGTAGCATGCAATATGGTGCAGTGACAGTGTGACACTTGTAACATTATGTTAATGAAATCATTGAAGGAGTTTGTATTATGCTTACAGACATCTTTAATTAATATTGCCAGAACTATGTTTTAAATACTATTTTAAAAATGCTTGTTTTGATGGATAGCTCTTCTATAAATGATTCCCTGTATTCTCTTCTTTATGCATTTTTTGCATCATTTCCTGTATTACATTAAATATATACTTCAAGGTAAGTATGACACCAGGATGTTTTCTCAGCACAATTTTTTGCTCTAGCAACAGACTGGCAGCTTGACAGAGAAATATGGCACTTTTTGAAGGTGAGAGTGCTGGACCTTAGAACAATTAATCACCGTTGCTGTCACATTCTAGTGTAAAGAAGTATAATTGGAGGGGTGAGGTAAGCTGAAATTAGATGCCTGTTACTTAAAAAAGACCTACACAGCAGCAAAGTAGTCAGCCTATAAAGTAACACAATAGGCAGAAATAGATAGAACACAATACATCCAGTCTGTGGAAATCTGTTAGGCCTGAGTTTTATGTTAACATGAATATCCTCTTTAAAGTAAGTACACTTTCCGCATGAAGAAAAATCAATAGTCAAACATAGAAATATTTAAATGTTGTACAGTAATATCTGTGGATTTTCATTTTTGTTGTGGCTTTCTTTTCTTGTTATCTAGGGAAAACAGTATCATGATTACAGCAAATTCTGCTACTAGATTTCTATATTCACACAAAGATTACTGCTCTAACACAGTACTGGAAATTTTGCTGGATGAAGTGCTTCCTCTGTAAAACCGGATTCACTTTAAAAGCTCGAAATACTGAAATATCGAAATTCAGTATTTCGAGCCCATAAAGTGCAATCCTGACAAGATTGAAACCCCAGAAGCGCGAAATTCCAAACCTTGAATACCGGAGGTTTTAAATTTCACGGTTCTGAGGTTTCTCTGTGGTTATGGATTCAGGTAAGTGTATATGTGTTAAGGGTTTTGGGTAGGGGCTGTGGTGTGTGTGTTAGTGTGTTTTGTTGCTGTGATGTGTGTGTGCGAGGAGAATGTGGCTTGTGTGGTGGTGTTTTGTGTGTGTTTGTATGTAGTGTGACATTGGAGTTAGAATATTTAAGTGAGGGGTGGTCTTTCATGTAGTAAAGAGCTTGTGTTTGTCTGTGGGGAGGATGGTGTGTGTGTGTGTGTGTGTGTGTGTGTGTGTGAGTGTGTGTGTGTGTGTGTGTGTGTGTGTGTGTGTGTGTGTGTGTGTGTGTGTGTGCGCGCACGTGCGTGTGTGTAGTAGAAGCGCAAAATTCAAAATCTCCGTTGTGCACGATTTTGAATTTCGCGGTTCTGAGTTTTTGAGGTTTTATGGTTTCGGCTTTATAGCCTTGATATACTGAATTTCGATATTTCAGTATTTTGAGGATATAAAGTGAATCCAATGTGATATATGTATGATGTAATAATATTTCAGAATTTTTCTCTTACGTTATCAAAGTCTGAAGTCTATTACACCTTTCTTTCTGTTTTGGTTTATATGTAGGATTTTGTTGAAATACATAAATATCTCAGAATGAAGAAAATAAACAGAAAACAATAAAACGTGATATACTCAGACTGGTCATATATCACATTTTTTCACAGTTATTTCTTTAATATTTTGTTTGAGTCTGATAAGGATTAGAATCTTGCAAAATAATTCTAGTGAAAAAATAGCACCTGTTATGTACCACTTATTCATTAAATAGGGCATAATATGCTTCTTATACTTTGTATGCATTCTAACAAAACAATAAACATAATTAAGCACACATATATGTATAACACTAAATAAAGTACATATGGGTTTAGTTCATTAACAATTATGAACGTAGTAAGCGACCTTTTATATTGTTTATTTTGAAAATGGTTTCCTGTGGTCAAGAGGTAACATCTCTCTGGACAGCACAGTACAACACAGGCCACCACTAGCTTTCATAGGGTGCAGGTGCCTAGGCAGTGAGACATTTCCCTGTGGTACATTTTACTGGGGACACGTGGCTGAAGTGACATTCGGCTGCAGAGGAATATGGCTGTTTGCAAATTCCCTGTGGGCAAAGAGAAAAATATGTTGCCATGTCCACAACTTCAAGAACCAAATGCACAGGGGGAAAGCAATGTCCTTGGTCCCCAAGGGAACATGAGACAGCAGGAAATATGGCAGGCATCAACAACAGGCTGGCCAGAGGGCATGTCAGTAGCAGTTAAAATGCAGTACACAATGGTAAGTGCCTTTATAATTGAAGTGCGTGGACCACTACCCACTTCACAGAGTCTAGGGAGCATTACCTAAATAGCATACTGGAGCATAAAAATGACTACAGTAGCCTGCAGGATTTCCTCAATGCTGTAGCACACTTCTACATGTTGTAGTTATATAAGTATATACTGTAAACTGAACACAATACTCATTACTTCTTCTGCCGCCATGCATTTGGTTATTAAAGCTGTGAGCATGGCAGAGTGAGTTTCTCTTTGCCCACAGGGAATTTGCAAACAGTCATATTTCTCTGCAGCTGACTGTCACTTCAGCCATGTGTCCCCAGTCAAATGTACCACAGGGAAATGTCATGCTGCCCAGGTGCCTGAACCCCTTTCATAATGCAGGAGTTCACCAATAGTGATGGCATGAAAATTCTCCCTCCACAATAATTGTAAATGCCATTATAGCAATTTTATGGAATCCATGGTGTCTAGTATTTCCTCCACCCCCAATCCCTGTACAAATGGCAGTGTTTTTATGGCACTTAAGTGTAGAGTGATCACTGGTGTCTAGTGTTTCCCCTATCCCCAATCCCTGTACTGCTGTAAGTGCTGTTATGACACAATTGTAGGATCCTAGGTGCCTAGTGCTTCCCCTCACTTTTGATCCCGAGGCTGAAGTGGGTGCGTTATGGCAGTTAAGTGTGGAGTAATCCCTAATGTCTAGTGTTTCCTGTCATACCCGATCCCAGTACTGAAGTCAGTGCCATTATGACACTTAAATGTACAGTAAACCCTGGTATAGGCTCCCCTTACCTCCTGATCTTTGCAATATATTCATTTTCAGCAGTTGAACATTACCAAGTGACATGGTATGAATAGTCATACTGATCTCCAAGTTGGAGGGATTTCTTGAATTATTCAGCATGTAGCTGCCTTCCTGGAGGCATATCCCTCTCTCTCTATACTGCCTCATTAGCATTCTGCATAGCTCTGGAGCCAACTATATGTGGTGTTACACATCATCATGCAAGAAGCACCATGCAGCACCTTGCTAGGGCCATTGCATAATACAAAAACATTACTGAAATGTATACAAAAGTGTACTCATCGCAGTACCTTTATAAATGCCTTTGAGTTCCTTCACAGAGTTATCCCTTATTTAAAATTAATGTCAGTAAAGCAACTATAAAATTTAATCTGGGGATAAAATCTACTGCAATGAATTAACTTTTTTGCCCAGAACATTATAACTAGATTTGCAAAATTTGGAGACATAGTGGCTTCTATTGTCACCTCCTTCATTTGTTTGCAGTACTGTTCTTTTTGTTTTCTTTGTTTGTTTTTTTGAAAGGAAAACTTGTTTGTTTTAATAATATGTTTGCATTTATCCGTAAACTTGATTTCTTTCATTTCACACCTTTTGTCTTTCAACAACATACTGCAAACCAGCTCCTTGCCTATGCCTTAGAGTATGACATAATATGATGCATTCATGTCAGCAGATACTAATAAATTCCCAATAGTATCCTCTACATTCATGATTTTCTCTTTAAAATGAAATGGGTCTTTATAAATGAGGGGGTCTCAAATACTGCTTATTTAAGCATGTATTCAATAAAAGCTGAAGCTAGTTCTAATGTTCACCCTTTGGCTGTTACAGTTAGCATCAAAGGGGGATCAACGTCACACCAATAATAGAATCTGAAATTTGAAAAAAATGGTACATATAATACCAGGTGAGACTATTTTCGTATAACCAACTGTCTTGCCTTGTATAACACTTTGAAATTTCATTTCTATTCACCTCCTTAGAATAATCTTTGTCACTCAACAAGGTTCATTCATTATCGTTAATGATCATAAACACAGTAGCACCACACATCTGCTTTTACCAGTCAAATTGATCTACCAAAGGAGAACACTATCTATAGTTCTCTTTCATTAAAAGAAAATTATAAAACTTCTAAACAGGTTTACCTGTTATACACATTTTATAATAGGAAACTCAAGTGATCTCAAATGCTTCTATTAAAGGATACAATGATGGATTATAGATGTTAGTTTTACAAATTTTCTTTAGTAAAACATTCATTCGTAAAACACTTAAATATTACCTTAAAATAAATTTTAAATTTAACTTCCTCATGAACCTTTCTAAACTATTAATTGTATACTCCAGACTCACTCTTTGACATGACAAAGGCAAAATCCTTTTTAATAAATTTGCTCTCATCCATAGCCTAAATTATAGTTGAAAGATTACATACCTTAACATAAAAAGGCATATTTATTTCCTCCTATTGTGCTGTGTCTGTGGTTTTTCAAGCTGTTGGTAAAATGCCCCAGGACTCTGTTGAACTACTTTGGGCCAAGCTCTTTCCTTTCCCAATAAAACATAATTATGTTGTAAATTAGTCTGTTCTCCAGCTTGTTTTGATCCGCAGCAATATCCGCCATGCACATTTCCAAGAATGCATTGCTCATGAAGGTGTCCGTGATGATCAGACTTTACACAAAGGCATGACATATTACATATAAGAGGATCTGTAACCCACTATACTGTTAACTTACTCTGCTTCCTCTGTATATGATGTTTTTTGTCTTAACATGAGAAACTAGTTAGTGTGAAGACTGTGGTTCAGTTCTTAGGTAGAATGCCATCTCTGCAGTCATCCTGATGATGATTTGTGTCAGAGTCCGTTATGTGGATCCCCCACATATTTGTCATGGTTTGAACACTGACTACCTCATGGTAAGAGTGTAGCTGTCATTTTTAATGATATAGGTTCATCATTTATATACATACATACATAGATACAAATATTTCAAGCTCAGGCATTAATGCCCTTCTAGCTTGCCAATATACCAAAACACTTGTTCCAATAATATGTGTCCAGGCCGTTCTTAAAAATATCTAAACTAGTACTTGCTTTAATGTAATTTGGTAGTCTGTTCCATGCATCAGCTGCTCTCTCAGAGAACCAGTTAGTACACTTAGCATTCCAATGGAATCTCCTACATAGGTTATCTGATGATTCTCTAGTACTTTTTGATAACCCCAGACATTCCCAGAGGTAGCTGTTAAATGCCCTATATACCCGAATAAGACCTCCTCTTAGATATCTGTAAGAGACAATATACAAGTTCAGATATTTTAGTCTTTCATAATAAATTAAATTTATACATCCATGAATGCCCTTGGTATATTTCTGCTGTAATCTTTCCAGTTTACTCATGCTTGTTTTCTCATAGGGTTTCCATATTGTTATTCCATACTCAAGTTTGGGTCTAATGTAACTAACAAACAATTACTTCATTATTTTGGATTTCCTAGACTTTATAAATCTTTTTATATGACCAATAGTTCTATAACTATCATTAACCAATTGGTTGACATGATTAGAAAAAGTCGTAGCTGAATCTACCCATATACCCATGTCCTTAAATGAGTCTACAGTTTCAATCACTGTGTACTGTATTAAATATTCACCTTTCAATTTATGTCTCCCAAATCTCATACACTTAGTTTTTGATGTATTTATCAGCATGTTATTCTTCTGTGCCCAAACTGTCAAGTTAGTCAACTTATTTTGCAGACATGCCTTATCTGTAGCACATGTAATCAGTTTACCCAATTTCAGGTAATCTGCATATAGACTGTAAAACACCGTAGATGAAAAAGTTAGATGTAAAAGATACAATCTAAACAAGTAAGGTCCTAGGACAGAGCCCTGTGGGACACCCTGACTGTAACCAAGGATTTTACTTGTCCACTTACTGTATGATACTTGACATGTCCTATTTGTAAGCAATGCAGCTATCCATCTTATCAAGAGTACATCAATACTTAGTTGTACCAATTTATTGATCAGTGTGTATGACCCTGTCAAATGCTGAAGTTAAATCTATAGAAATTACATCACAGCACAATTTTTCATTCATAGCTGTTATTACATTATAGAACATTATGTTACAGGTGGTAATAGATCTGTTTTCAACATATGCATGCTGATACATGGTTTCAAGTCCCAGCCTGTCCAGTTCTGACAATAACTTATCCAATATTACCTTCTCCATTATTTTTCCACAACATGAAAGTAAACTTAAGGGTTTGTATGCCTTTGGGTTTGTCCTACTCCCCTTATCCTTAAAGACAGACATGATAAGTGCATGTCACCAATCTTGAGGAATCTCCCCATATTTATATGACCTAGTGAATAATAGATATAATGGTACTGTAAGTTATTGCTATAGTGTTCTCATGTCATTGTTACTAATTCCATCTCCTCCCTGTGCTTTGTTTGGATCCAGTTTGCACAGTTCTTTTTCAATATAATCTAATTTGATTCCAGTATCTGGAGCTGACTTGATGTCACTTACCACTTTTGTGGATCCAAACTGTTTTGCATAAATTTAGTAAATATATCTATAATCAGTTGTGTCTGAGAAGACATTTTGGAATCTGCACACAGTTTATCAATTTGTTTGTCTTTTCTTCTTCCACATCTTATGTATCTATAAAAAGTTTCCTATTATATCTTTATATTTTTTTTTCAAATTTTTCTTGATCTTGTCTCACACCATGCTTAACCTGTTTGTCCAGCTTATAATTTCATTTTTCAAACATGGAGTTCGATGTCTCTTCCAGTTCTTATATTTTTTTGTCTCACCTTAATCAGATATCTTGTTCTTATGGAAGTATATCCCCACTGATGTTGTATGCCTAGATCCAGATATCTACCATCTTTTTATTTTTTTTATTTTTTGCACTCAAATAATTTCTCTTTCAAAACTTTCCACATTCCAGCTGCAAGTTTTTCACTGACCACCTCACTCCAGTTAGTTTTACATAGTGACTGTTTTGCTTCCATATAATCTGTAATCAACCTTCTGTACTTTGGTTTAGACTTCATTTTGGCAGAATTATCTAGCAACAAATTAACCTTTATAACCCTATCATCACTGCATGTCAATGGTGGTAAAACTTGACTTGAAGTTACAGTAATTTCTTTGGGTACACAAACAATGTTTAGTATGTTCTGTCCCCGGTAGGTTTTTTTTTTTACAATCTGAAGCAATTGTTGTTCCTGAATATACGCTGTGAATAATTTCCTTACAAACGTTATTGAATCAATATTATTCCAGTGTGTTTCTTGTAAATTTAAGTACCCAGCTAATATTATTCTTCCCTCCTGTGTTTCATGCAAGAAATGTATGAATTCCTCTAGGTTATCTGCATTTGACTTTGGTGGTCTATACACTACAACAATTGTTATGTGTTCCAGGGATGTCTTTATTGTCACAGTTACACAGTCTATAGTATTGGTGTTATCACTGAACATGTAATAATCACAGGTCTCATAACTATCTTTAATCCCTATCATAAAACCTCCACCTTATTTTTTGGTAGAATGTGTCTTACAGTAAAAACATGTATACCCTGACAAAGCTGGTTTTCAGTCATTGTTCTTTAAGCATGTTTCACAAACAATAGCAACATCAATCTTGTGGGAACGCAGCAAATTGTCCAATAAAAAACATTATTATTAATGCTCCTAGCATTAACAGCCATCAGAGCCACATCAAATTTTGCTCTCTTTGAACTGTTAAATTTTTGACCTGACATAAATCCTGCCTTCTGTTTGTCAAATACTGCAAAATATCTGCTGCAAAAATTCTCTTCCCTGATCTTGACAAATGCATGCCATCCTGTCTGAATGTATCCAAAGCTAGGCCTGGACGCTCTACATATTTCCATTTCTTAAAACAGGACATTCTTTCCATGTAGGTATTTACCCAAATAATCTTTTCATTCACAGTGACGTGACTATCCTTTCTATAAGTGATTTGTGAAAAATATGTCCTAACACCAGTAAAAGCTTAACTATATAAGAGGGCTGTCAGTTCCCTACTAACAGTCAAAGAATCCTTGTGGGTGACATCCTTTGTACCAACATGAACAAAAATAGGTCCATACTTCCTTACATTAAAGCTTTCCAAAGCTTATCTCACATCTTCTGTTTTTGCTCCTGGCAAGCATAGCACTATCTGATGTTCATTATCATCTCTGCAAATATAAGTATCAGTTCCTCTAATAATTGAATCTCCAATTACAAGAATATCTTTGCTTGCCAGCTTTGAAGAATCTTCGGCTTCTAATACAGTAATATCTGCTCTGTCAATTGTTATGAAGGATAGATCTTCATCACTATTAGTCTTATTAATCCGACTGTTTTCATGGTGTATTAAATTCTCATCCAACTGGCATTGTAAATCCACAGCTTGAGCCATGTAGTCAACATCTGTCTTTCTCTTCTTTTTTCTTACAGTAATGTTCTTCAGTCCTTCCATGTTCAGTTTTGATTTCTTCCTTTTCACCTGCCCCTTGCCTCTTTTTTCTACCTTCTCTATTGGAAGGGTGATGCCTTTTTCTATAGACTGAAGGTTACTGATATAAAATATTATAATTCCCTGTAACCTGTGTCTTACATAACAAGGCAGTGTCCTATTTAATACATATTCCCTGTCCTTTACAGTCATTAATCAGTTTATTTTTGTTCCTTGTTATTTGTTGTGAACTTCTTCCTTTCTTTCTTTTTTTGTTTCCTTCTAAACAAACTGGATCCTCAGATTGCTGAATACTTGCATCCGGAATTCCAGAGTTGTCAGGGACACCATCTTGTTTCACAGGGGTTGAATGATCTTTGCATAAAATAGATGCATCATTTCCTAAATGTGTCCTGTTTGTTCTTTTCCTAACATTATTTATTTCATCAGTCCAGTCATTAATATATGAAACAACAGTTCTCCAAGCCATGCCAATTGCACAAGTACAATCATCATCAAGTCTAGATTTACTTCTAACAATGGTAAGCAAATAACCCAGCGTTTGACAAGAGGAACACATATCACCAGTGTTATCAGTTGTTACCTTTGAATAGGTATAGCATTTATTACACTGTACAAGATATTTGTGCATTAGCAAATCGTTAATCACATACTTATTTAAGGAATCCATCTTCAGCTTCAAATGAATAAAATATTGCAAAAGAAAAGAATAATAAAAATCAGTAACCACAGAATTCAAAGAGAACTTAAATCGACTTCTAAGCATGCCATGTTAATCCATTACATTTCCCCATATCTCATGCTAATAGCCTTCCATTCATTAACAAAATGGAGGAATTTTCTTCTGCTGAAAATTCAGAACCAAGAACAAACAGTGACTAGAGTTTTTTCATTAACATATATTACTAAATACAGGGAAATACATAACTTTTAAAGTACAGGCACTTAGGCTAGCTCACACACGCACACACACACACACACACACACACACACACACACACACACACACACACACACACACACACACACACACACACACACACACACACACACACACACACACACACACACACACACACACACACACACACATTCCTTAACTACTGAGGATTTGGAGAAACAGATTATTCTCATGCTAAAAATTGACCTTTATATTTATTAATTTATACTTTATTGACAATGAGAGAGGACTAGTCTGAGAACCCTTTTATATACACATGTATATCGATTATCTTGGTTCCCTATTATGCCGTCACAGAAGCAGGTTGTCAAATGCATCTTTGTCGAACAGTAAAGCGTGAAAAGGCAAAATACCGAAGCGGCATTTCAGTGAATTCTTTCCCTGGGAAAGAATTTGTTTGGCCACTTTCGTTACTTTGCCTTTTCGGCACTGTAGTGCGATCTCGGAGTTGGTATATTTAAGTAGGTGGGTTGTGGAGCCACACATTAAGTAATGTTTTACTGTATTTGTTTTTGTTTTTTTTTGGGGGACAGTGATTGTTTTCCATTGGAAAATAATTGCTGTTCTAAAGTTTTGACGTAAGCTTTCGCTTACATGGGGTAGATTATCTGTCGTTCGCTCTTCTGAGCGTATGATATAGTAATATATACCCAATTATCTTCTTACAGTTAGTCTGGTCACATATAAAATTAGCAGTGAATAGTTAAGTTTAAAAATGCTTAGCATTTTCAGGCACCTCCTTGGGCTTTCTCTTAACACAGACTTGGCCTTGAGAAGCCGGTCTCACCTTTTATCAACCAGCATTCTATAAGAATGAGACATTAAGGAATTATGCAAACCAGAAAATGTGAAAAGTCAGAAACACTTAGTAACCAGTACTAGTGAAAATTAACTTAAGGATATGTGAAGTAAGGTTAACTGTAACTGCATGCGTAAATCATGACTCTTCTTATATTTCATTTTATTTTCCTTTCTTAAAGGTATATTTTTAAATTACTCCACACTGTCAACCCTGTTACTTGTTCTTGTTCCCTGACTTCCTGTCTTCCCTAGACTCGTATACAAAAAATATCTACCAATCATATCATGGTTGCAGGAGGTAAGGATAAAGCCCTGACCTGAGTCTGAGTAGCTACTTTGTCACTGGAGGAGCAAGTAGGGGAAGATGGAAGTGAGTACCCCAATCTATCTTGTCATATTTTGGGGGGTCCATGGTCTTGCTCTTGTTGCTCTGCCAGCAGAGCAAGCAGTGACTTTCAGGCAGCAAAAAGGCACAAAGACCAATGACTTGGTGCCAGTGATGGTAGTTCTTCAATTCATATGCTTAATATAGCATAGCAGCCTCTCAAGGAGATAGCAGCACCGAGGTGAGCCACAGAGGGATAGGGTTAAGGCCATTAGAAATGCCATTAGAAACTGTATCAGGAGATGGAGGTAAAGACACAAACCACCTCCATAACTAGTCTATATGATGGCCCCTCTGGTCAGCTCTCACTTCAAATCTGGGAGTTCTCTATACTCAGGGGAATGAAGGGCTCAAAAACTGATAGAAGGGACCTGATGGTCATTGTCATTCTCCTAATTTAGACACAATAAAAGAGTATTTGTGGGATCTGTTCAATTAATTTTATTTTATGCAAACTAACTTAAGTAACTTACATACAAGCTAACAACTGCAATCAGGTATGCTCATTCTCTGGCTGCTCTTTCAAAATGGCACTAGGGATTACATGTGTCTGGAATTTTGCCCTTACAGTCTTTAACTAATGTTTCTTGAAGACACAACACACGTCAAATATACTCCGATCTATATCCTCCCTCTCTGAGAAATAGATCATGGAATGTTATGAGTCTATTTGGGATGCATATATCACAGGTAATTCTTTGTCATGCATTATGCAAGACTAGGTACATATATATATATATATATATATATATATATATATATATATAAACAAACAAGGCCCCAATGGAAGGAGTAAATGAATGCAGTAGCCAAACACAATATAATACCAAGCAGCAATGTAAACGTTCAATAGTCTGTATAAAGTCACCAATAGTCTCCAAGCTTTGTCAAGACAAACAAAGGTAATTTCAGACTTTATATAGCACCAGACGATAATCCAAATCTCCAAACACCGTAATCACCAACGACTTCTTAAGAGCAAAGTTTTTATTTAACAGATAAAAAGTGAGCGCTTTCACGGGCGAATACACCCGCTTCTTCAGACAGTTAGACAAAGACAAATACAAGTTTAAATATGTTCACTGAAGCACTTACAGCCAATCAGTTTCACATGACGTAATTTCATACTGAGACACGTTATACTAACATCGTGAACATAGTTTACACTCTATAACCACATTCACATCTACAAGCTTTATAAATAGTTCCTAAAGTAAATTATTTTAAAATTGCTATAGGTTGCTGTTAAAAAATCTGATTTTAAAAGACCAACAATTGGTCTGCCATCATCCGATGACAGTTTCGAGAGATTTTCAAAAGACTAAGCTTAATTGCTATACAAAATCTAGCCGTACTATATTGCATATTTTGAAACTTCTCTTGTCTGGAATTTTGCCCTTACAGTCTTTAACTAATGTTTCTTGAAGACACAACACACGTCAAATATACTCCGATCTATATCCTCCCTCTCTGAGAAATAGATCATGGAATGTTATGAGTCTATTTGGGATGCATATATCACAGGTAATTCTTTGTCATGCATTATGCAAGACTAGGTACATATATATATATATATATATATATATATATATATATATATATATATATATATATATATACAGTTAAGTTCACGTTGTTGCGTATTTCACACTGGGCTTAGATATCTGGCCATATCACATGACATAAAACTTGGAACTGGATTTAGCAACTGGAACTCTACAAAATGTTTGATCTTTGGAATGTTCGGAACATGGAATCAGAGGTTTGAACACACTCTGGTATGGGAACAACATCTGGTTCACTTTTAGATTTGGAGTCTACATTACAGAAACAGTGTTGTGATGATGATGATTCCGGTACAGGAAGATGTCTATGATTCCTCCTATACTCTATACTTTCAGAGTCTACCAGATACGATCCTGGTTTGGCACAGATGCCTGTAATTTGACCGATTCGGTCAAAATCTTTCATCGTCTGGATTCGTACCGTCTCTCCTTTCCTCAATGGACAAAGTAATCTGGTCGATCTGTCCTAACTGGACTTCTGGATATTATGCTTCTTAAACAATTGAGCCTTGTTGATTCTATTGTTCTTAACTTTAGGCCTCAATAAACTGGAATTAATGGGTAGGATAGTTCTGGTTTGCCTGAAAAGTAGTTGTTGAGCGGTGAGCCAGGAATATTGTCACAGGGTATATTTCTGAGATTAAGCAAATTCAAGAACACATCGGTATTGTCATGCTTTGATCTCTCAGGTAATTGCTTTTCACTCTACACTGAACATTCAGCTAGACCATTTGACTGAGGATAGTCAGGACTACTAGTAATGTGTACAAAGTTCAATTCTCTTGCACATTTCTGAAACAACTGTCTAGTAAATTGAGCACCATTGTCAGACACAACTTTGTGTGGACTACCATGGACTGAGAAATGGCATTTAAACTTAGTAATAACAGCATTGGATGTCAGGTTAGGTAGCAGATCAATTTCAAACCAATTCACGTAAGAGTCTACCAAAACCAAGTAGTGTTGATTGTTCCACTCGAAGATATCAGTGGCTATTGTTAACCAGAGTAGTTCAGGAATTGTTCTTAGGTGAAGTGGTTCTCTTTGCAAATGCGGTCTAGTATTATTGCATGCTGAACAAGAAGAAAGTACTTTATCAATGTCTTTTGGTAATTAAGGCCAAACTACCAATTATCTCACTCTTTTCTTAGTGGATGCAGAATCTGGGTGGTCATGATGCAAAATGTGGATATATTCTTGTTGTAAGAAAGCAGGAACAACAATTTTAGGACCATTGAAAATAATCCCATCTTCCATCAACAATTCATTTCTGTAAGGAAAATAGGTTTGCACTTCAGGTGATACACTACATTGCTTTGAGAGACATCCAACATTAATGTAGTGATTCAACTTTTGCAAAATTGGATCAGTTATTGTGTGATCTCTGAACTCATCAAGTCTAGTGGTAGAAAAATTACACACTGCCATCACATCAAACTCAAAACTCTGCATCAAGCTGTTCTGCCATATTTCTGGGCAAGCTGGATAATGTATCAACTAGATAGAGCAATTTGCTTTTCATATAGACCATTTTGAAATTGTACTTTTGCAATTTGAGCATCATTCTTTGTAATTTCGCTAGAGCAGAATGCATAGGCTTCTTTAGAATAGTAACTAAAAGGTGGTCAGTTTCAATCTGAATAGTTCGACCATAAATATAATCATGAAACTTGGAAGATGCAAATGCAATTACCAAAATCTCTTTCTTAATTTGAGCATACTGCATCTCAGTTTGGGCAAATGTTCTAGATGCATAGGCTACTGGTCTGCCCTCTTGAAGTATGACTGCACCAAGACCAAATTTTGAAGCATCACAGGAAAGAGTGACTGATAGTATCTTAATGTAGGTGGGATGGGAATTTTCTCCTTAAGGTCTTCAAATGCCTTCTGGTGCTGTTCTAACCATGATCATGCAACATGTTTGCACATTAGCTCTCTTAAAGGTGCTGTCAGCTCACTGAAGTCTCTATATAAACCTGCCTAAATAGTTGACCATGCCTGAGAAACACGGTAGAGCTTGTACGTTGTCTGGTGCTGACATCTCAAGAATAGCTGCTTGCTTGGTTGGGTCTGGTCTCATGGCAGTACTGGTAAATAAATGACCTACATATGTAACTTCTGGAAGTCTGAATTTGTACTTCAGAGGACTGAGCTTCAAGTTTACTTTGCACGCCCTGTCTAGAACTTTCTTTAGGTGTGTGTCATGCTCTGCTTCACCATTGCCTCCAACCATTAAATCATCTGCTATTATGTCACAAGGATAACCCGAAACATTTGCTTGGTTGCATGCTGAAATACTTCACTTGCAGAATGTATCCTAAATGACATCCTTAGGAATCTGTATCTGCCAAATGGAGTACCAAAAACTGGTTAGAAATGAAGATTTGCGATCAAGCATCACTTGCCAAAATGAACTCTTTGCATCCAAGACAGAAAAAACAGTGGCATTTGGTATTAGAGCTGCAACCTCTTTGACTGTGCGCTTTGGATGATATGGTCTCTTCAATGCTTTGTTCAAATCTCTTGGGTCAATACATATTCTGATTTCATCTGAGCCCTTTTTGTGAGCTGCCATCATGGACGACACCCACTCAGTTTGTTCTCTGACTGGACAAATCACTCCTTGCTGCACCATTTTATCCTGCATAGCTACCAGAACTCTTCTCACTGGTCTGACTACTGGAGTGATCTCTGGGTCTAACTTCATGGAATACACAACTGGAAGTTTGCCCATCTTGTCATCGAAAACATCAGCATACTCTAAGAAAAAGTGTCTTCATGGGTTCTGTTCAAGCAGCTTTATTTTATACAAACACATCACTATAGAAGTTTACTGACTTTAACTTAAGTAACTTATATACAAACTAGCAACTGCAATCATGCATGCTCACTCTCTGGCTGCTCTTTCAAAATGGCACTAGGGATTGCACACGTGGAATTTATACGTGCACATACAGTCTTTAACATGTTTCTTAGCTCATTCCTTCCAATAGAGGTCAGGAAGTTTGTACTGGAACTCCCAATGGGCGGAGCCTAAGGTTTTTGAAAGAATAACATTATGTCCTTACATTTTAAACAAATGTTCATGTCGCTGGAACCACAGATGTTACGAAAGAAGTGGAAATTTCAAACTCTACACACTATTTTTATACTGGTAGTATTCTTTAGGTTTGTGGTCTTAAACAGAATTTTATAAATCACAGTAAACACAGTAACTGTTATGCTTGTAATATTTTGTAAACAAGTTAGAATATCTCTGCAACCACTCAAGTTACACACTTACTGTCATTTTATTCATCTAACTGGAAGCTTTCATATGAGACTAAGCAGTTCTGTTGGTGCTACTTGGTTGTCAAGATATTTAGAAAACCATGAAATTTATGACAAATATTATATGAACAACAATTATCTCTACTTGCACTATACATAGGTCAAATATCAATACAGTTGAGTTTGCCATTGTGTAAACCTTAAGATGAATCGTTTCAATGCTTTGTATGTAGCATGGTTTTGGAATTATTAATGCAACTATGAAAAAGCAGTACTTGATGCCTAGAGACGTCAGTAGGATGTAACTGCAGAAGCACCTGGAGGCATCACTCAGCTGTAATGAGTTAAAGACACAACGCCCATCACATATGCTCTGATCTACTGTCATCAAGCATGGGAGGGGCATAACAATAATATCCCTAGATCATAGTATAATTACATTTTTAGTACCTCTGGGAGAAGAAAATCCTCACTTAAACACACCAGCAAAAGAAACTAGCATGTTATGCTGAATTCTTCACAAAATTATACTTGCTTTTGTTTTGAACATACTGTGCAATGCATAATAGAAATTGCTTCACATTTCAAAGATATATTTATAAACTACTCAACAAATTTCCATATGTGGCTCAAAATAATAATATATTATGTAATATGTATATTTCTTATTTCATATCACTCTTTATCTTATAGAAGAGGAAAGAATATTTCTGATTCCTTGGTCCATAGCAATTTTAATAAGTATAATAAAATACTTATTTATGAATTGAAGAATAGGGACATATGCCCTTGTGATTATTGTATTGTTTGTAAGTTTGTAGTTAGTGAAATCTCACACATGAAGGAAAAGGAATTTCAATCTGTAGGTAATTTTAGTTGTGACTCAAGAGAGGGGCATACATATGCTTTAAGATGTATCTGTAATTTGATTTACATAGGAGAGAGAAAAAGAAAATATTAGAGGGAATACAGGAACATCTTGGAGACATAATTAATAAGGACAGTCATAGTACAGTCACTACCTATTTTATTGAAGCACATAATGATTTAGCTGATGATTTGCTTACTATTATTTTGTTTCAGATAGGGGAAATAATCAGAAATGTGATGCTACAAGCACTTGGAGACCAAAGAAGCACTGTTAATAATAAGATTTCAGAATTTGAGACTTAAGGGTCTCAGTGTAGATTTTAATAGGAATATTTTGCTATGATCTGTTTTAATCTGTTTTAATTGTCTTAACTATTAGTTAATTAGTGATTGTTTGAATCTATTTAAGCTGCTTTTTTTGATCAGCTGTTTTTGAACCCTGGACACTCTGATTAGCCATGTGATTAATACATTTTTACTAAAATACTGATGTTGTTGTTTTATTACTATTACTCAGGAATAATAAGTTGTCATATGATGATTATCAAGAGCCAGCAGAAGCTGTGCTATGTAAAGTGAATCTGATTTTTGTTACCTTAGTGCCAAGATCTTCATGGAGAACAATAACTGCATAGCTAACTGAATGGTGGTTGTGAGGAAATACAGAAAATATGGTAACATATGTTTGCTAAGTATATAAATAGCATTTCATATCAGCAAAAGCCTCAACAAATGCTCAAAAGAAAACAGCAACACTGATGTATGACAAATATTTAATGTACACCTTTTCTGGAACCTTCAGAAGAATGGAGAACAGACATATATAACCTGAATGCACACTCTCATCAAATGTGTGACTTGGAGTTATAATGGTAATTTTCCAGCTGTGAAGAACCCTATTAGAGGTAATGACACATTAAATATATATGTGACAGTTTTTATGATTACTAGCACTTCTGTCGTAGCTGCCTTTTATTCAGTGACTGTTTCACAATGGCCATCTATGCATATTTCAGCTATGCCAAACCATTATCACCCTGTTCAGATATTGGAAGCCATTAATAATCGCTAGTTTAAAAGGCTGAAAATTAAAATGGCTGGAGGGCAAAATTATCTTGAAATATAAAGCCCGCAGTTTGTTATTTTAATGCTGTCTTTACAAGTTTATGCTTTCTGTGTACATCAGATTTGATTAATAAAACATAAATTCACATATTTCAGAGCAGCATGTGGAAACATCTGTCAATGACATTCAACATCCAGCATTCCCATTCACAGTTATAATATAAAAGTCTGTGCTCCGTCAGAAAAGTATTGTCTGTGTTTTCATTGTATTGATTCCCACCCCCCTTGGAATTGTTTTGCTGGTGATGCTGCCCATGTGCATGGCTTGTCCCTTATTTGTCACATGAAGCTGAACTCCTATTCACTTGTATTGTCATTGTGTAACAACACTCAGGGGTTTATTAATATAAGAAAAGGCATTTAGTTTTACACACTCACATTCACACAATTACATTTTATTTCTTTCACCTTCATGATAATAATTCAAGCAGGCAGTTCCTTAATGCACTCTTCATATGCTGCACCCAATGCAGACATGTTTTTCTGTTACCTATGACATAAACGTTTCCTGGGTTCTATGGGATGCTTTCAGTCCAGAACTCTTATCACTTTGCAGGGTTTTTAACCAGCTGAAATTTATTGCCTCAAAAAAGACCATTGATTTCACAACCACACACAATGAACACTCATCATAATTATATTATTCAAGAAAAGAACAGCAACTCCTTAATCGGCTCAAACCCACCCAGCTGTGCCAGTACAAACAGTATACCATGTTACTGAACAAGACCTAGTGCAGCCCTACATCAAAACAATTCATTATCAGCTTCTACAGCATAAATAACATCCGCACATTTTCTGCTACTGTATGCATTTACTTCTCTGTCATTATCATTTGCTGAATGTACTATCTCTCAAATTAGAGCACTACTTCCCAAACTACTTATATACTACTATAATGCAAAGAATTGTTTTCCAGGGAGACAGTCCTCAAGCAACCTCAAAACCATTTACATTTATGTAGTTAACTCCATGGTCATACAAAAGCAGAGTAAAAATGGAATTTCTGTATTCACATGTATACTGTCTCCTACATTGATAAGAAGCTTGTACAACCCTGAACGCCAATGCTGTGGTACTTGGCATCTCTTAAAATCACTTGTATTATGACTGACTCATAATAGAGTTTGAATCTAAAAGCCTTTTGGTGAGCTGCTGAACTAATTGCACAAATTCAGAGATACACAGCTCAGTAGATTAAATAGCTTCCACTTATTCCTCATATAGTAATAAGTAAGATAATCAGATTTTTCAGAGACCCAGTACTTGATTCTAAAAGAAAACCATTACGTACATATACACACTAATATAGTCATGCTTCTACCTGAGATTCGAGTAAAATACATAGCACTGCAAATGGATCTTCCTGTCCCACTGTAGCTTCGAATGTACCAGGATTACCTAATATAATTCCTTATTTCCATATAAAACCATCTTAATGATATCCTGCTAAGTCTTATTTTTGTGTGTTTGTGTGTATGTGGTTCAGTGATGTCTGCTTGCTAAACTGCTAAAATTTTAATTAATGCTATTTTTTGGCTTTGAAGAACAATTTTTAGGTTTCTCTAAATTATTTGTATTATTTTTTTAAGCTAAAGTTCTTTTTAGTATCAGTCTATGCACCACTGTAGATGCTAATGTGCTTTGTTTTGCCTGATGATTCAGAACTTCGGACTTTACCATATCTTTACCTTTTAGCTCTGAGGTATTCTCTGAGTGTTAGACTTAAACAGATTTAGAACCTGAATCAGTTTTTAAGGTACACATTTATCTTTGTCTCACACCCACTTAGTGACCATTCTTGTGTTCTGTGTGGTAGAACTCTTGATAAATGTAAGCAGTGAAAGCAGAGGCATTATAGTGCAGGGTACATTATTAACACTGACTTCTAGGTTTTGTCTTCATAGATCAGTGACTTGGCTACTATAGGTGGGGTAAGAAAGATATTAGGATGCTAAGAGCAGTTTTTAGGGTACAGCATGTATACTTACTCATAAGATAGAATAGTAGATTGTTATATACAATAGAATTGCAGTAAAAAGATGCAGAGCTACTGAGATGAAAGACAGATGAAGTAAAGTAAGTTAGATGAGGTCTGTGAGAAAGAAGGTTTGACATAAGGAGTAAGTTGAAAGGTATAGGAAGGGAGGCTAGAGAAGATTTGTACAGAAAAATCAGGTAGCCAGAAGAGGGTCGTAAAGGATGCTAGTGTGAATGGTTTCATGTGGGTGGAAATGTATGACATTTGGAGGATGAGGTTTATGGGTATTAAAGAGTTATTACCTCGTGAATAACGTGAACATGACCATGAATCCGTCAGATGCATTTCAGATGTTGTTTAAAGCTTAAGAGGTTATGGGTTTGTTTTAGGGTGGTTGGGGTGGCATTCCAGATTTCATTCAAATAGGAGTAGTAGAGAGAAGCACCTGAAGATAGAGAGGGGTTTACCTGCAGAGTTACTAAATTTTGTGACTAATAATAGATGTATATCTGTAGAGCATAAGATTCTTTTTTGGCAAAGAAGTTAGGAGTAATGTTGCTACTGCTAGTGCATTTATCTGATTTGTAGATTAAGATGTGTGCAGTGACTAAATGAGAGAAGGTTAGAGGATGTTGCAGTTGAGTTGAGTCAGTTGGTGTTGTTTTAGAGCTAAGCAGTGGTATGCCCCGTATGGAATATTATCAGCAGATTTTATTGCATTATTGTTGCACTGTGGTTGGCTGGCTGGTACAGCTTTCTTTTTTTTTTCATTTACTGCTTCTTTTAGATGAAAGTCAACATTTTCATATTATTATCAGTAATGATCTCTAACTGTTTTGTGTGGGTTACTAGTTCAATTATGTTAGAAATGGAACTGTTTATATTTTGGTGAGAAAAGTACTTGTAGTAAATATAACTTGTTTACATCTTTGGTGGTTTAGGAGCATCTGTGAGTCATTGATCCAAAGTCTGATTGACAGTAAGTATTCTTGGTGTATGTGTAGCAGTTTTTTCAGATTCATGGTAGAGCAGATTAGGGTTGAGTCAGCTAAGTACTGGATAATGGCAGCATGTTTACTTGCAGTAAAATGAAGAAAATTAAAATAAAATGGAGAAAGACCAATGGAAATATAGCACAGTCTTGGATGGAAACAGATTCACAGGTTCAAGAAGAGGAAGACATGCAATAAAGCATGAAAGCAAGAAAATACAACTCTGTTACGTAAGCAAGCAGAAATATGTTTGTAAGGACAATAACAAAAATGCAGTACAAAACAAGGCACCTTGGCCGAAACATTTTACATTTTTTTCCCAATTGAAGTATAAGGACTGACAGATAACATCAGCCAACATAAAGATGAGTGGGGTAGGTACAAGAGAAGGTGATTTATGAGGCTCAGTTTGTCATGAAGAGAGAGTACACAGAAAATTGTAAACACACTGGCATTATTAAATTGCTCATAACAAGAAAGCACCTACACATCTAAACAAAATTAATATAAGTAAGGATTTTTTAATAGGGGCAAAGTCCACTCCACCCCTAATATCTTCCACCACTTATAAATTTACTAATTCCAAGATCAAAGTGAGTTGGGGAAATAGCAGCATGCACTTTAAATATATATATATTACCCCATTCTTCCTCTGGGAGTCATCAATCACAGAAACAGCAGAAATATACCAATTTTTTAGCTTCACAGCATAAAGGAATGAAGCACAGCCTAGACAACCCAGTTTCAATTAAAGATCTAGGTGCTGGAAATAGGAACACTGTGGTGAAGTAGTAACAAGGCTTAAGAATGTTTGTTGTCACAAGAGGAAAGGTGTGGGTATATCTTGAGGGCACACGTAATGTCATAAACCCTGAAGGAGACTCAGGATCACTGAGAGAGGCAATGGACATCAGTGTATGTGTGCAAATGTCTGAAAGGCATTTTACCTCTGAGGTAGAGCATACAACTCACTGCAGACTTCAGCAGGTGATCTATTCAGCATATTGTGGCGGTAGAGCTCAACCTGTTAGTACAGCTTCACCAGGTGACAGTACTAAAGATGTTGTGATCACCTCCTTTAACTTCCCTCCAGCCTCACTGACCCATAAGATAGAGGAGATGCATGTACCCTAAACTAGTTAGTGGAACAACTGGGAGAAGAGTAGATAATGAAGATTTTTTATCTATTTCCCCAGTGCACAATACTTACATTTCCCTATAATTATTCATATACGTATGTGTTTGTATCATAAGGACTTGGTTGTACAATTCTTGGAGCTAATGCTTATATCTCCTATAATCATCCATACACCTACTTGTTTGCATCATAAGGACTTGGTTTTGTACTTCCTGGGACCAATATTTATATCCCCCATAATCAGCCGTACACCCACATGTTAGAATCATAATGACCTGGTTGTGCATGTACTACCTGGGGCAAGCACATTAACCACAGTCCCGAATCATAAACTCAGAATATTTTATATTTAAGTGCACACATCATTGGACAGCAGTGTCTTCCTGACTCTCCATACCTCTCACATATTAGAATCTTTGTATGTGTCCCTGTTCCACATACTTCCTCCTACTTCCTTAGCTCCCACTCTGCTTCCCTACGTATGTATTACTTCCTTAGCTCCCGCTCTGCTTCCCTATGTATGTATTACTTCCTTAGCTCCCGCTCTGCTTCCCTACGTATGTGTTACTTCCTTAGCTCCCGCTCTGCTTCCCTACGTATGTATTACTTCCTTAGCTCCCGCTCTGCTTCCCTACGTATGTATTACTTCCTTAGCTGCCGCTCTGCTTCCCTACTTATGTATTACTTCCTTAGCTGCCGCTCTGCTTCCCTGTGTATGCATTACTTCCTTAGCTGCCAAACTGCTTCCCTACATATGTATTACTTCCTTAGCTGCCGCACTGCTTCCCTACATATGTATTACTTCCTTAGCTGCCGCTCTGCTTCCCTACGTATGTATTACTTCCTTAGCTCCTGCTCTGCTTCCCTATGTATGTATTACTTCCTTAGCTGCCGCTCTGGTTCCCTACGTATGTTTTACTTCCTTAGCTGCCGCTCTACTTCCCTACGTACGTATTCTATCCTTTCATTTCCTTCCTTCTTTATTTCCATTATTACTGATATAAAAATGTATCTTTTCTGTTCATGATCGGAAATGCTATAATATCAGAGATACCTTCCTAATACTTGCTGATGTCAGCTTTACTACTTCCTTATCTCTCTGTTCTCAGTGGCCTTAAAACACTTCCCATACCCTGACTGGGCTGACCACCCCTTGTCTTTACCCATCATTTATAACTAAGTCCTTAGTTTTCTGGTTCCACAGCATAGCTTCATATCCTCATATTTAGTGCCACTTTCACTAGCCTATTACAGGTCAGCATTTTTAAAACAATTAAGCAATATCCTTGTACAGACATATACAATTTTCTTATTAATGTGCACCAGAATGCTAAATGGAAGAAGTTTTATTGGATCTCATTTATACTTCTAAATTCCCACTGTATTATTGCAAGCTACTGTATATGATTTGCTGTACTGAGCCATTATGAATCTACTCACAGACTGTAAGTTGCCTGTGCAATATATTTTGTCTGTAATCATATAATAACTCACTACTTGTCACATCTTGTGTCTTCTACCGATCAAAGCAACAAATCAAATGATGAAAAAGTAACTCTCAATTTCAGCTCTAAGCTAAATGTAACACATGCTTGCAGTATATCCCCACTGTTGAAGACAGAGGAAATCTCCTAGCTTCTAGGAGGTACTACAATATGCAGAAAATGTATCAGTTCATCAAACTTAATCACAATGAGTGCTGCAAAATCAAAAGTATCTCATTATAATCTATTTTTGAACTGCTCCTTATTTTTGAGGGAGTATCACAAGAGTGAAACCAAGCCTAAGGGTTTACAATGCAAAAAGATAGGTATCCTGAGGTATTATATTATTTGATTTAGTGTATCTGTAGATGTGTGGAAACAGAGCCTTAATGCATTTTATTGTTATGTATTTGATTGTTTGTTTACATATTTGTTATATTTGTTTGTTTTGCTCGCATTAGCTAACCAGCATAATCCAAATGGAAATATTGCCCCTCTTCAGCCGGGACATGGGAGACAAGCGTCATTCCCATAAAAATAACGAGGTATGAGAAAATTCTTATAAATCTAACAAGAGTATCTCTGGCAGTAAATGGGGGTGCAGGGTGACTGGACTCTTTCAGAACACTTACACATTAGTGTTTAATTCTGAATACTGTGCTTTCTAATTACATTGCTTCATTGTGTGAACACTTACTCTGAGTGCCTTTGGTAAGGACCTGTTTACTTAAGCTACTGGTGGGCTCATACTATGTAGCATGACACATCACTATTCAGACGCATCTCTGCTATTTTTCAGACAATTTTGAAGTGTCATTATTCTCCTTAGTGAGCACAGCGTTATGTAATATTCTCATATACAGTAACTGTGCTTTCCCTGTAACTACAGTTTGTTCACTTATAAATATTCATTAAAGAAGAAGAAGTTGTTGGCTAAAGGCTATAACTTTTTACAATTGAAGTGACAGGTGCCACTTCAGAAAGTAAGTAAGTAAGCAACCAGTGGAGTACAATATAGGTTCATAGGTTCATAGGTTCATACTAGGCTATCTGCCCTAGGGCATTTATAAGCCTAGCCAGAATGTGTTTGGCTTTCGCCACCCATTTTAAATTTATTTTGCTATGCCCTTTTTCGAGGTTAGTATACTGTGCCTCTGTCAGACACCTGCAGCAACTGGAAAGACCCCAAAAGTACCTCACCAAGAGGATCAAAGGGCTCAAACAGATGCCATATGCTGCCCGGTTAAAGAAACTCCAGCTCTACTCAGAAGTGATAGCCGGGGTAAACCTATGATCTCCCATCCACTCATCAAGATTCCTCTTGAAGAGAGTCAATGTGGGACTCTGCCTAACCTGGACTGGGATTTTATTCCAGAGTGAAGGGAGCCTCTGGGTTATGAATCTGTCCCTCCAGCATGTCCTATTTATTTCAGTGCTGAGGTTCAAGTCTCTCGAGCGCGTAGCTCGATGGGATTTGGATTTTCTGAGGTGCAGCATGTCCATTAATTCCGGGTTGGACATGGCTTTATACGTCAGGCACAGATCGCCTCTGAACAGGCGGTATGCCACTGAGTAGAGCTGGAGTTTCTTTAACCGGGCAGCATATGGCATCTGTTTGAGCCCTTTGATCCTCTTGGTGAGGTACTTTTGGGGTCTTTCCAGTTGCTGCAGGTGTCTGGCAAGGTACATCCCACAACGCGCATTGTACTCAATTATGGGCCTGATGAGTGATGAGTAAAGAGGCACGATGACGTCCCCTGATCTAGATGTGAATCCCTTCATGATTAGGTGGGCTATATAAAATGTTTTTCTAACCACTTTGGCCACGTGGTTGTCAAATGAGAGATTGCTATCAACTTGGGTCCCCAGGTCCCTAATTACTTCTTCTGTACTTAATGGATTGCCACCTATGTGGTAATTTGTGGGCACTTTGTTTTTGCCAAAGGGGATGACTATACACTTTTTGGCATTTAGCTTGAGGCCATGGCTCTGGCACCAGTTGTCTGTTTCTATGAGGCCCTTTTGGAGGATGCTTGTGTCGGCCGGAGAGTTGATTATGGCGCCCAGTTTGCAGTCAGAGAACAGTCAACAGTAATGAGAACACCTCCTTTTTGGAACATATTTTTCTGACCTCCATACCACAGATCTTAACCTATGATTAATCAGATTTGCTGATGACTGCAATTCATACTGGTAGTCATTATCCATTTTTTCCACTGATACAGAACCCTACAACAAGAACTAGTCCATTCAAACCAATGGTGTACAAAGAAGGAGCTCAAATTAAATGCAAAAAAAGTGAAGCTTTGTCAAGTTTGGGAAACACTCCTCATCTGCACCTTACAGTTTATCCAGTACTACACTCCACACGGACACAGTATTCAGGGATTTTGGCACCTTGCTTGACAGTTCCCTCACCTTTAACCACCATGTTGAAACAGGAGTTATAAATTCCTTCTAAGTAGCACAGCTGATTTCCCAAAGTATCTCATTTAAGTCAAAGCATAGAATTGTTTGTCTGTACTCTGCTGTAATTAGACTAGTCATTAAGTGCAATGCTTCTTCAGCACATACCTCACCAGACAGCTAGAAAGGCCCCAAAGGTTCTTTGAAGAAAAGATTATTGGCCTTAAAAGCGTAAGCTACCAAGACAGACTACACGTCCTGTCCCAGTACTCTGTCTGTTATAGATTGTGTAGACCAATACCTGTCTTTCTGTGCCACCAAATCCCCAGCCAAATTGATCTCTTAGACTTCCTCTGGATGAATGGTTACATAAACACCTGAACTAAGAATCCAAACTGCCACTGCTATATTAAAAAAAAAACATATTGAAAGGACATATGGGGGATTAGTGAATACCGAAACAATCCAAATCCATTGTCCATTGTTTTTAATATTCTTCCTTTATTAGGGATTCTTTTCACTTCAAAGAAGAGTTGGATAAAATAGCAGCTAATGAGAAGGATTTATCAGTTAATTTGGATGTTAGATCCCTATATATGGTCATTCCCCAAGCTGTGGGTAATGAATGTGTCCATCATTTCTTTTGAAACTAGAAGATTACAGTCAGAATAGATTTATAGAAGAAAGTATTGACTTGGTTCTTAAGAAATGAAGTTTGGAACAGACCCTTTTGTCCTGGGACATCTTCAGTGGTGTTAGATACATGGCATAGGAGTGATTAAAAGAATAAGGGTAGGATAGGGTTAAATGTGAGGGAGGGATGTTAGGAGGAAATGAGGTAAGAATAGGAAGGGGATTAGAGGGTTTTGTCAAGTATAATGAGAGTAGGAGTCAGATTTTGGCGTGAACTTGCTACATGCAGGTTCATGTCCTGACTACCGGTGTCAGGTAGGCCTTGGTTTGGTAGTGGGGATAAGGAGGTGAGTACCTGGGGTATAGGGTATGGTTATATGTATGCAAGTTAAAGTTGATGTCTTTTAAGTATAGGGACATTTTTTTTTTTTTTTGAGGCAATGGCATCAGTGGCTTGGTTGCATTATCTGCATTCACTCAGGAGATTTGTGGTGCATGGTAGAAAGCACATGGGGGGGCATGTTTCCTGGCCCATATACAATGCACGTCCATTTGGTTTTGGTGGTTGGGTGTGTTAGTGGTATGGTGGTTTGAGCAAGGGGCTGTGATGGTGGGGGAGGGGATTGGTCCATTGGCGTTTATAAAAAAAGCCGCTCCGAGGAAGTATTGTCAGCTAGGTGGAGGCTAGGGGCAGGATAAGTGTTTGCCCCCCTTTTCTGGCAGTGCTCCTGATTTCTCCATGGCATGTGGGGAGGAGCCGTTGTGTTACTTTTCAGCTCGGCCTTACAGGGCTTTCGCAGGCTTGGGCATATGATGTGCACATGCACTGGATTTTCCTTTTGGCCGTCCTCAGCCCCTATTGCATGCACGGTTAGGAAAACCAGAAGCAATGTGTTAAATACCAAAAAAAAAAAAAGACGTTTTTCATAGTTTGAAACTGTTTTGTTTGCGGTAGGTCAAGAACTGCTGAAAAAAGCATACAGCATGTAGGACAATAATTCACTTATTTTAGGAGATTTCACACTCCCTTCCTCGAGCTGATCCACCCTGGAGTTGGTCTGGGTACAGTGGTGGGGGAGGGGGCACTTCAACTTAACTTTTTCACCCTTATGCAGTGGATGGCTTTTCACGTGCTCTGGGTGAAGCAGTAATGACTGCCTCATTGCATGAACAGTATGAAGGTGTGCCTCGTAGAGTGCATGGGGTTAGTGCTTTATTGCTCATATTAGTGTTGCTAAGATACTTAGATATTTGGGAACCTTTACAGAAGTTATGTCACACAAACTTGATGTACAGCCCTTGGGCTTATAAATCATCATGCTCATGCACATATGCTTTCTAAAGTGCCATTTCCTCCTTGTTTTACATGGCAGGTTCTCCTTCCTGCTGAGTTAATGGTTTTCTTCAAATAATAGCTTATTCTGAGGCAGCCCATGCTGTGCACACTGCGAATGGAGAAAACATTGCTTTTAGCAAAACGCGAGTATTTAGGAGCCCCATGCCTTATGGAGTGTTGGTTGCTGTGCAATCAGCCGTGCATACTGCGAATGGAGCAGGTGTCCGTTTTTGTGGTGTATGAGATAGCTGGGTTGGACCAGTAACAGTTACAGTGATTTCTTTTGATTTGTATAGTGGAGCTTTACTGGTGTGGTACACGTATTTAATCAGAAGATTGTTCGAGGCCTTGGTTCTTAACAAAATGCAAATACTTGGGTTGCCAGTAATTGATGGTGTTTGCATGTTCCGCTTGGCTGCTTAGTTAAGCCAGTGTCTTTCAACTAGTGGTTTATTGGGAAGTGTTACTAAATTAATGAGGTCCATTTACTATGTTTGTAGAGTTGTTTCTTGTGATGGGGAGTACATTTGTTTTCCTTATGGTTAATTCAATATGCCTTATGTGAAGAAATAACATTGATATAATTAATACTAATCAAGCCTTGGTGTTCTGCTGCAGCATGGATTTAGTTATACAATATTCACAATTAGAATCAGAGTAAATTAACTTAATTCTGCACCTTATTGATTGATATTTCATCCAATGACATTTTTCCTGATTATAGCAAACAGGGTCTTTGGCCATATTTATTTATTTATCATTTGTTTACTGGGAAAGTCTGACTTGGTACAAGCCAATTTTCAGAGGAGGCCTGGGAAGACATGCTCCAGATGCATGTCTTTGCAATCATCCTAATATGATAATGTGAAATATGAAATAATATCATTAAAGATGCTGGAAAATTACTTTTAGAAGTCAAAGAACTGATCCAGGTTCATTTTAGGACATAAAACAAAAAAGATGCAGGACATTTGTTCTACCTTCTCTTTCCTCTTCTTGCTTTGTATATGTAGGCACTGACAAATTACTAATGTGTATATTTCTGGCAAGCAATTACATATGACTGTCAAGAAAACAATCTTTTCCTTTTTGAAAGAAATCAGTTGCTTACAATGTTTGGATTTGCTGCAACTAGCATATTTCTGCCACTGTTTGTTGAGCAATATTCGTTCTCAGAGGGCCATTGTTCATGAAGTCTGTAGCTACTCTTGTGTTTTAGTATAAGCAGGTATATCAAAGTGATTCCCCACAAATTAACAAATCCTTTCATTTGTTAGGAATATTATGATTTAAATATTAGATGGTTATCAATTTAAATATTTTATTTAGCATATTTTATCCCCTGTTAGAACTGGGAAATTTTGGTAGTAGTGTCATTTTAAACAATTTGGCTAGAGTATTTCCTTTTCTTTTTTGCAGATGGTTATTACTCAGTTAAAATGTTTTATGCACTTGTCTGCTTAGAAGGCTGTGTTTTGTGGTCATTAGTGGTGGCATGGCGGTATGTGGGGATGAAATGTTTCCCCAAGGTGGGTTTGATTGCTTTGAAGGCTGCAGTAGTATGGGGAGGGATACGCCGGTGTGATGGGCAGGAGCAATGGTACAAATGAGAAACTTTTGGGATTGGTGCGGCTTGTATTAATTCATTAAGAGATCCTTGTTAGAAGTAAAACCAGCAAAAATTTAACTACCCTATGACCTTCCAAGCTGGAGGTGTTTGTAAGCCGTTAGTATGGGTTACTCATTTTTTTTTTCATTTGTTCCACAATTCAAATGCTAGTTTCTCATTTTGGAAATGGAAGGTTGTGAGCTAGGCACTGGGCAGTGAAGTACATTTGAGTTTCAGACTTTAAATCTTTCAGAGGGGGTATGTTAAATCAAATCCTGTTGTGTTGGCAATTTATACGTCATAAGAGTAGTGCTTGTTACGTTTGGTGGAAAGGGAGGTTCCATTGTGGATGTGGTTTTAGGTGGGACCATTTTCAGTTGGGCGAAGCACTTTTCCTTTCATAGTATTTGCTTCCCTGGACCCCTGTCTAGCAGAGCAACTGACGTGATCCCTGGGGTGAATATCCTATCTCCCATTCAGTCATCAAGGTTCCTTTGAAGAGAACCAAAGAGGCACTCTGCTTGACATGTATGGGCAGTCTATTCCAGAGTATGGGGAGTCTCTGGGTCAGGAACCTATCCCTCTGGCATGTTTTGTTCATAGTGATGACAAGGTTTAGTTCCCTGGAGAGAGTGGCGCTGAGGGATTTGGAATTTTTTAGATGTAGTATGTTCAACAGCTTTGGTGGTCTGGAATTGTAAAATTACCTGGTTTGTGGATAGGGATAGGTCCTTTCAGGTGTGGGGTTTACTTTTAATATATTCCACTGGTAGTTACATTTATTTTGGGTATTTGACAGGGTCATAGGAAGCATTGCTTCAGTTATGGCTGCTTTGTCATAGATGGAATGTCGGTGGTACATTCCTTCCCGGGTTGGCAGGATAGGTGGTCCTTGAAGATGTCTTGGAATGTGATGTATTTTGGATGATTTACATGTCTTTTTCTTTCTTGCAGATGGGGTCTTGGAACACTGTGGTTGTAATTGGAGTTGGTGGGTACAATATGGAGCCTTATTGTTCCTATTAGGGGTTTAATTTTGTCTTTTTCTTTGTAGATGATGGTGTGCTGAGTTCCAGTGGTGAGATGCAGTGAGTTCGCAGATGATCATGCTTTGGTGTCGATTAAGCGGTAGGGCCATTGGGTGAGTAATCAGAAACGGATAGGTGTAAAGGCAAGCACAGTGATCGGAAGAAGAAGATACTTGTGACTGTCCAGGAAGATGAAGCATAACCAAATTTTTTTTACTCTAGAATAAGTATTAATGTTTTATGACCTTGTTTGATTTGTGATACAGGATAATGTACAATACATGGTAGAATTAAGAGTTATATTATTGTAACCATCAGTGCCCTGACTGAAATGGATTTTAAAGGTAATGATTTTGTTTTGTGGATGTTTTGAGTGCTGAAGAAGCTATAGGGTAGTAGGTAATTTTATTCAATGGTCATTAAAGCACATTGGGGCAGTGGTGAGTTTTTGCAGATATAGGACATATTTATTTTGGCCAGTTTGAATGGGTTACTTTGGTATGGTTAATAGTTGACATACTTTATCAATTTTGTTGCTTGTGACTTAGTTCTTTGATATGCCCTTGCGGCATATGGATAGGGTGGTTTATAGGGATTTGTATTTTGATTATACTTTTATAGATGTAGGGTTTGGGGGTGTATTTGTGGCATTTGTTATGGCTGTGGTTAGTCATTATGGAAAGGTGAGGGCCAGCAAGGGCAAGGATGGTTCTTGGGTGCTACTCTCATATTGGATAGCTGGAGGGATGCCAGGAGGTTCGTGATCTATGATAGGGCTGCTGTTAAGGTTAGTTGGCGATTGTCCTTGTCTGGTTTTAGGGGGCATTGGGTTAACATCAGGGAGGGACTAAGGGTTTTATTTTAGTCGTTTAGCCTGTTCATCACTTTGGCTATGTATGTGATAAGGTTTATAAGCTGGAGAGTTGAGTCAGTGGCTTGTGTGAGGGAGGATGATTGAGGCTGCTGTTAAGGTTAGTTGGTGATTGCCCTTGTCTGGTTTTAGGGGGAATTGGATTAACATTGGCGGGGGACTAAGGGTTTTCTTTCAGTTGTTTGTCCTATTTGTCACTTTGGCTATGTATGTGATAAGGTTTCTAAGCTGGAGGGTTGAGTCAGTGGCTTGTATGAGCGAGGATGATTGAAGGGACATGGAGTATTTATTTTACTTTTGGTGTTTGTATTAGCTGGTTTAGGAGGTTCATCGGGGTTGTTGGGGGATTATGGTTTGTTTCCAGTTGCCAGCATGGAATTACATGGCTGATGGTGTTTAACAATGCCATGATGATGGTTGTTTAATCATTCATGTTGTAAAGGATAGTTGGTTTAATGTCTGGTTTGATATTGCACCTGCGTTAAAGATATCTCATTGGTATGATGGTATGCAATTGGGTTTAATAACAAAATAGTATGGCTTGTTTGTTGAGTTGCTAGAATGCCATGATGACTGCTGAGCTGTTTTATGGTTTGTAAGAGATAATTACTGTGGAGGCAGGATTGCTAGGTAATGGGAGTTTAATGATACTAATTTGGTTGGTAGTGATGGGGAGTCATTTAGAATTGTTATTGCTCTGGCATTGAGAGCTCATTTGGTTATTACTGGATTGGGTGATACATGGGGTCGCAATGTGGCATGATGGCATGTAGATGACTCTGCATGGTTTTATAATGCCCTTGAAGTTATTGCAGAGTTGAATACATCAGTTGCAGGAGATGTTTTGGTCATCAGAGTGGTGTGCAGTGAGGTTGCAGAGGGAAGTTAGAAGGAGTAATCCTTGCAGTAAACTGAGGTGGAATGTAATGAATTTTGTTGATCGGGTGTAGCACATATTACTTTATCAGGGTTCATTGAAGCACAGTTGATTTTACACTGGTTTCGGATAGTAGGGTTTTTCAGGTATTCAAGGTATGCAGGTGTTTTAGGGAATAGTTCAGGATTTGGGTACTGTCTATGAGGGAGGCTTAAGAAAGGCACAGACTGCTGTGTTTCTTTGCAGATGGGGGCTGGTACTTATGATATAGCTGAAGTTTAGAAAATGGATACACCAAATGATGTTTAGCCTTAGGATGGAAGCTATGGTGAAAAAAGGAGGAACAGCCTGGTCAGGCTGGTGGGTGGAGAAGAGAGGCAGGTTTGCCCTCTTCTGTTCCCCCTCTGGTGATGGATGTGCAATTCAATAAGGTTGGAAGGAAAGTGAGTTGTTGCTCAGGTGGACAAGTTAATAAGCAAGCTGAGCTGCTTATATGGATGGTGGCATAATTCAATAAACAGTGTCTGTCAGCCTGGGATGACATGCTCGACAAGCCACGTTGCTTCGCTAGGGACGGCTTGCACCTGTCACCCTTAGGCTTTCGTATACTGGCCAAGGCTCTTGCCACCCCCATAGTGCCTTTTTTAGGCAAGGCTCAAAGGACAAACCCATCTCCATAGACAACCCAAGGATAAAAAAACTAAAGGTAATGCTACCCAACGCCAGAAGTCTAAACCTCAAGATGCACGCAATCGAGGCTCTCCTCAGTATGGAGAAAATCGATGTCTGTGCAGTAACAGAAACCTGATTCAAGGCTCCTGAGAGCACCCCAGCACTACCAGGTTATAACTCATACCATGCGTTTCAGCCCCAAAACTCGGACCAAAGCACAAAAGGAGGGGGAGAATCTATATTCATCAAAGATACCTACACCTCCAAGTTAGTGGCACTGCACGAAGCATCAGAAACCATCCATGTGCAACTAACAGCGGGCAAAACTGCCTTTCAGTTTGTAGCCTGCTACAGAACACCCTCCCTATTACAGGAACCCCATTTGGCATTCCTGAGAACACTGGATAATATGAAGGTCTCTCCAAACACTATGTTATTGGTTGACTTTAACTACCCAGACATTAACTGGGAAAACTACTCAAGCCCAAACACCCTCGCCCAACGGTTCCTTGAATTTATAAACTCTAACGCAATGGAACAACTGGTCACCACTCCCACAAGAGGGAACAACATATTGGACCTGGTCATCACCAACATGGGGACTCTATGTTCCACACCAGAGGTAAACCCCTCATTGGTAAGATCAGACCATAAACAAATTTCCCTGGACATCCATATCCCGTCCCCACCCCCAGCCAAGGAAATCACTGTAAAGAATTTTTCAAAAGCCAACTTTGCACTTCTCAAGACTGAGGTGGAATCCTTCAAAGCCCCTGAGCCAGAGGATAATACAGCCCAATCTGCTGAATCCTTTACAAATGCATTCTATGAGCACCTGCAGGAATGCATGGATCATGCTATCCCAAATAAAACCAAGACTCACTCCTCCAAAAACAGGAGACCGGTCTGGTGGACCCCGGCCATAAATAAGCTATACAACAGAAGGAGGAGGAAGCTACTACATGACAGAGCAAAATCCCAAAAAGGGAAGGCATCTCTGAACAGTATTAGCAAGAAACTTCGATCCCTCATAAAATCATCAAAGGCCAGCTTCGAAAGAAAAATTGCCCTAGACACTAAAGATAATCACAAGGCCTTCTTTAGTTATGTCAGGAACATGGGTGGAAACTCCCAGATATGCTCTGAATTGTTGCATAATGGTACAAAATATACCGAACTTACAGACATAGCCAACATCCTGGCAGACAGATTCAGCGCAAACTTCTCCCCCCCTTCCCCCCCAAAGGAGCAAATGCCTATCCCAGCTGAATGTAACCTTCCTGACATCACAGATGCACAGTTGAAAGCTGCCCTCTCCAAAGCAAAAAACACAGCATCTATGGGACCGGACGGTGTCCCAGGCTGTGTCTTACATGAACTCCAAGAAGAAATGAACCCTCACATTAAGTCACTGTTCAAACTTAGCCTTACTACAGGATATGTACCCAAAGAATGGCGTACAGCTACAGTGGACCCACTCCACAAAGGTGGTGCCACAATGGACCCCGGAAACTATCGCCCCATAAGCCTGACTAGTCTTGTCTGTAAAGCTATGGAGCGTATTATCAAGGAACTCATAAACAAAGACATTGGGAGCCTCCAGACACTGGACCCTACCCAATTCGGCTTTGTTAAGGGCAGATCTTGCCTCTTAAACCTAGTTGATTTCTTTGAAACAGTTACCAAAGCCATAGATGAGGGCAAGGTAGTCTACACAGCCTACCTGGACCTTGCAAAAGGCTTCGACACAATACCCCACTCAGGCATCATAAATAAGCTTACCAGCTTAAATATCAACCCCTATATCACAAGATGGGTTGCATACTGGCTCAGAGATAGAACCAACATGGTCAGAATGGCAGGTGCCATGTCCAAATCCAAACCATTTACAAGTGGCGTCCCACAGGGATCAGTTCTGGGACCTCTCTTGTTTGGTATATACTTCTCTGAGGTTCAGGCTAACATGGGGGGATTATGGCTGACAAAGTTCACAGATGACTGCAAACTGGGGGCCATAATCGAATCTCCAGCTGACACAAGCATCCTCCAAAAGGGTCTCACAGAGACGGATGCTTGGTGCCAGAGCCACGGCCTCAAGCAAAATGCTAAAAAGTGCATAGTCATCCCCTTTGGGAAAAACAAGGTGCCCACAAATTACCACATAGGTGGTAATCCATTAAGTACGGAAGAAGTAATTAGAGATTTGGGGACCAACGTAGATAGTAATCTCTCCTTTGATAATCACGTTGCCAAAGTGGTTAGAAAGACCTTCTATATAGCCCACCTTATCACGAAAGGGTTCACATCTAGATCAAGAGAGGTCATTGTGCCCCTCTACTCGTCACTCATCAGGCCCATAATTGAATACAATGCCCCTTTTGGGATGTACCTTACCCGACACCTGCAGCAACTGGAGAGACCCCAAAAGTACATCACCAAGAGGATCATGGGCTACAAACAGATGTCCTATGCAGCTCGACTAAAGAAACTCCAGCTCTACTCAGTTGCTTACCACCTACTCAGAGGCGATCTATGCCTGACGTAGAAAGCCATGTCAAACCCAGAATTAATGGACATGCTCCACCTCAAAAAATCCAAGTCCCTTAGAGCTACACACTCCAGGGACCTAAACCTCAGCACAAAAGTAAATAGGACATGCTGGAGGGACAGATTCATTTCCCAGAGGCTCCCCTCACTCTGGAATAGAATCCCAATTCATGTTAGACATAGCCCCTCGCTGACCCTCTTCAAGCGAAATCTGGACACGTGGATGGGAAATCGCAAATTCACCCCTGGGATCTCTTCTGTGTCCCTGCTAGACAGAGGCACAGTAAACTAATCTTAAAAGGGTACCTTCTGTGACCTACTTTACAGAGGCACAGTAGGCTAATCTAATAGGGAGGTGGAAGCCAAATACACTCTGGCTAGGCTTATAAATGCCCTAGGGCAGATAGCCTAGTATCTACCTATGAACCTATGAAGGTGAGCATGAACGCTGCCTCGTTAGAGCAAGGATAAGTGAGCAAGTGGGGGACACTGCTTATCAAGGGTGAGCAGTTGCGCTGCCCTTATGGTTATTTCATGTCTTCTTTCATGGGTAGTATTATCACCTCTGTCATGTTTTGGTTGAAATTATAACTATTGGTTAACAATCATGTTTATGGAAGTTTAATAAAGTCGTCAAAGGTAATTCAGTGTTGTGTGTTTATTGAAGTGGAACAGGACAACATTTTTTTTTCTTTTTTGATGGTCAAATTTTTCAGAATTTTAGGGAGGTAGCCATGGGGGCCACTATGCAATTGAATTTTTCTAGTTTGATCATAGCACAGTGGGAGAATAAACATTTGTATTAGACCAGAGTTTCTAAAAGTTAAGTTTTTTGCCTGTTTTATAGACTACCTCATTTTGGGTAGTATTCTTAGTCATTTTCCAAATACATTAAAGCTGTAATCACTGTCCACAAATTAGCACAGTATAGCTACAATTCAAAGAGGCCACATACAAAATAGCTGTGAATAAGCCTAACCAAATGAAGTCATAATGAGAAATAAATGAGAAACTATGCAAAACAGCATATGCTAATGAAGCATTCTTTCATCTATTTGCAGTTCATAGTAAAATTTTCCCACTTTCCTGCAGAGTCTACAGATAAATTATACAAAGAGGATTCTCATTAATCCTATCTACTTTGCAATTCATCAAAATGCTGTTAGTTACTGCCAGCCTTACTATTTCCCATTGTGAGCTGATTGTCTTGGTGGACCCAAAACCACTTGTGTCCAGTGACATTTGCTGGCCAAAAAGGCAGAGATATAGGTAGAGAATAACTCATTAAAATGTTGATAATCAGGAGAAACTTGATCATAGGATCATAGGATCATAGGAGTTTAATAGGCTAATAGCTCCAGGGCCCATACAGGCCTAAACATGTTCACCCCATGATCTCAAGGGTGTCTAGTTCAAGCAGACACTAAAATCAGCACCTAATGCCCGCTGTCCAAGAGGGACACAAGTGGAACCCCCAGGGTGAATTTCCAATTACCCATCCAATAGTCCAAATTACGCTTAAATGGGGCCATCTAGGGGCTTTGTTTAACATGAATATGAAGCTTATTCCAAAGGTGGGGCAACCTCTGTGAGATGTATCTCTCTCCAGCAAGTTCTGTTGATGTCACATACCAGGTTAAGGTCCTTTGAGTGAGTGACCTGTGTGCTATTTGACTTGTGAATGCACAGCATTTACATTAAAGCTGGGTCAGAGATTGCTCTATATGCAAGGCACAGGTAATCTCTTAGCAGTCTGTATGACACAGAGTAAAGTGACATTGATTTCAGTCTGTCCACATAAGACAGATCTTGAAGACCCTGCATTTTCTTTGTAAGGAACCTTTGTGGTCTCTCCAATTGCTGCAGATGTTTGGAAAGGAACATACCAAAGGGAGCATTGTACTCTATTATTGGTCAGATGAGGGAAGAGTACAGGAGGATTATAACCTTTTTTTTTCCAGAGGCTGTGCCCTTACGTATTAGATGAGCAATATAAAATGCCCTTCTTACAACTGTGGAGATTTAGTGATCGAAGTTAAGGTAACTGTTGACCTGTGTGCCCAGATTTCTCACCACTGACTGTATGCTTAGGGTATTACTATTGATGTGGTAGTTTGCAGAAACATCACCCTTGCTCAAGGAGATGATAATGCATTTTTTTGCTAGGTTGCTAAAGTGATAGGTTTAGAGTGGACAGAAATATTGTAAGGGTCTGTAGGAATGCATGGACTTCCTATCCTGGTGGATAATAAGGTATGTATAGCCTTCACTATACTTGCCATGGGGGACCTTTCAGAAACACAATGAGGACATGCTGGCTCTGCCTTGAGGATATTGCAGAACTTCTTGGATGTATTCTTGGTATGTGTAGATCAGTATATCTATTTCTTTGTGTCACCTCAGGAATCAGACAAGACTATGTGTGCTTTTTATTGGGTAGCACATTTCCTTGAAGTACTCAGTGCAATAGATTGAACTCATGTTGCAATTAGGGCCCCTTCTTGTCCATGTGAGGGAGTGGTACTGCAATAGGAAGGGCTACCATTTCATCATTTGACAGGTACTGTGTTGTGCATGTTCCCAGTTCATAGTTAAGTATTAGGTTAGCTGCCCTTGTGAGCCTAGCCAATTTCCATTCCAAAGGTGAGAATCAAACCCTGTATTTTGTGTCTGTGAGGTTAATATGTTAACCATTATACCAACTCCTCATGCTGGTGGATGCATAAGTGTGCATTACCAACATCTCTGCCCATCATCCTGGCACTGCACACAATTCCCATTTTTGGCACACTAGCTCACTTTACCACCTCTTCCTGCATGGTAGGATTCCCAGTGGTCATCTTCTTGGCAAGTGGAAAAATATGTTTTTTTTTATTGTACCTAAGTAAGTTGCTCATGGTAAAATGCATTGCTGAATACTAAACTACTTTTTCTTTCTTTTTTATCCCTCCTCTCTCTCTCTCTCTCTCTCTCCCCTTATGTTTATTTATTTATTTTTTTGAAGTGATGCTGGATCACCACTGGAGCCATGGTTCATGACACTAGTGAGAAATCCAAGTGGAGCTGCAGAAGACACCTACAACACATCCCTGCCCTACACCCATATTGTCATCAAGAGCATCTTTGGCCTACAGAAGAGTTGTTTTAGGTGCCTAGGTGAGTCTGGGGGATACCTTTCACTATGACCCAGCTACTACATGCAGGATGCTTAGTTCATGTTACATTCTGCACAGCATAATTATGTGCTGGTCTGGTAGTGAGATGACCCATGCTGTCACTGTAGCTCCCAGTTCCAGTCCTACTATGACTAACAGTGACCAGCCACCAGCAGTGGTAGTAAGGGGCCCAATGCATGGCATATGGCTGCACAGGTAAAGAGGCAGCATCTAGTTCAGAACAATCGACTCTGACATTCAGCTTAGTGTTTCCTTTCTTGTAGAAAACATATAGAGTATAACTGATGCATGCAGTGAAACATGGGGGCTATACTGTGTGGTGCATGGTCTACTGTCACTGTTTATCGGACATTCCTTCTCATCTTTAAATAATTATTTCTTTATTTAAGCACAGGTACTTATATTATTGTTTATAAATGTCATGCCTGAATGTTCGATGACACCTGTTTGGTGATAAGGTATCATTTAAGTAATAATCACACTTTTACTTGTTTTGCACAACAATCTCTAGTAAGGTGGTTTATAAAAGCATGCACATGCTGAATGTCATCAAGTGACTCAGTTAGTAAAAATTGCTAAATCATTATTTAACGAGTTCATACCTTGTATTTGAATGAAAATGTATCCTATTGTTTTTTATATTATACAAAGTTTTCTCAGTTTAAAATATGCTATCTGTTAACGTAATACATGTCAAATTATTTTATTTTGTCATACACAATCACTTTTGACTTCAGAGACAAAAGCAACATCATTCACACAAATAACCTTGCACTCTCTATTCAAAAAAAAGCCTGAAACAGCATCTCATGGCACACTGGCTATGTCCATGTACCAACCCGGACTAACTCTCATAACTACTCAGTCAAGAACTTATCTCTCCTCTCTCTAAGAGAAATATATGTAACACATCACTTTTCACCTCGTCATTCTTTCTATCTCTACCCTTCCACCCATCCTCCTCGCTGATATATTTTTTATCTTTTCTTTTTACCCTACTTGTACACTACCATACATCTATTACTAGGTCAAAGTTAATCAGGGGTTATCCTACACTAATTCTCACTTTTCCATACCTTTCCCTTTTACTGGACTAACTATGACTTTTTCCTAATGCCCTATAACCCTGTTAGTCTTTTAATGCCTATTAGAATTATTGTTTGTTACCTATGTATTATATATAAGCCACGGTGGTGCAGCAGTAGCATTGTCGCCTCACAGCAAGAGTTTCTCCCGTTCGATTATCAGCTGGAGTGCCTTCTGTGTGGAGTCTGCATGTCCTCCCCGTGGTCGAGTGGCGTTCAAAAGACATACGTGAATGGTGAATGGGCGTGCCTTCCTTGAAGGTTGGGCGTTGAGCTGGCACCTTGGCACCATAAAAATCTACTGCGAATCATTAGCGGACCGAAGTTCCGCTGTGACGACCCCTAACTGGGAAAAGCCGAAAGAGGAACATCCTATGTATTATATATGAGTTTATGACTACCCTGTTTATTATCTGTATGACTGGAGCTTTTACTACAATATTTTGTATGTTATCTAGTTAGCAATCTATACCAAGATATACTGTACAATGTTATTCATATGTGAGATGGAGCTTTTCTCCCTGGGCCTCTGCTGAAAATGGACATGTATCCAGTCTGAATTTCCCGGTCAACAAATGTAAAATAAAATAAATAAATAAAATAAATTTGTGCAATGCTGAGATTGAAGTGGAAGTTGTGTCTGTATACATGGCAGAATACTAGTTATATTCTTTAGTTTTCTTATTAGTGTCCCCCTAAAAACTTGTGTATTACTATGTTTAAATATTGTCAGCTGTAAGAATGGTAATGCACACAGGACTGGTGTTAATGACTGCAATCATATGTTATGACATACAGATTTCTTTCCACAGTCCCATGAGGTTTTAAGCAGTACAATTAAAGCAGTGAAGTGTATATGGTTAAAAAGTGTCCTAAGTCCTCCTCCCCCCTTTTATAAGTAACTTATTCCCTTTTGAGTTAAATATTGATATGTGCCTGTGAAAATCAAACTGTAAGAAACAGACATATCACACTTGATCACAGTAGGTCAAGGTCAAGCGTGTCATACACATCTCCAAAAGACAGAATAGATGACAGTGCAACTGATTTAGAAGAGAGGCCAAAGAGCTGGATGGTGAGTTGAACCAATGTCATGACCTTCTTGATCTACTGATCTTTTTACTGTCAACTAATTACAGTACTTTCTTGAGAAGCACGTGTAGTCTCACACGATCTGTCCCTAGATGTCTGGACTGTTCCCCATCCACTTCTTTTTCCAAGACTGACTCCTGCTTGAGTCTGATATGTCCTAACTAGTATATGAATGGTGGCAGTCACCAATTTCTGCTGTGCAACTATACTATGGATCAGTGTGATAATGTCATTATCCCTGCTCGGTACCATTTCTATGTAGTGCTGGAAATACTCATGTATGCTCTGGAGAACTCTGACCATTCAAGCTGACTCTCTGTGGCAGAGCTCTGAGCCCTAACAACGTCATGACACATTTGCTGCTGAGCAGCCAGTACTTTACATGTTTCCTGCAGTAGAGTAACAAATCCCTGCACCTGGCTCCCCCTTGTAAAGGTATCACTGTGGACACTGTTACCTCTGACTGTTCATCTGGGTTTGGAGATACTGGAGTAGAAGTGTATTATTTTTCTCCCTGTACAAGCATGAATGTTTTGTCAGCATGTGTTTGACTTTGTAATGCACTGTCACTAGTTAGTAACATGGTGTGGGGTGTAAGATCTTGCCATTAAACTTGGGGACTGTGCACCACTTTCCTCAGGCTGCCTCATAAATATAGCTATGTTATCATCATCATCATCATCATCATCCTCCAAGCCACTCTACTGTTGATATTCTCCAAATTTATTGGTATAGTGGAACTGTTTCTGCTCCTGATCCTATAAAAAGTAATTTGAAAACATACTAATAAAGAAATAGCATACACTGTTATATGCTTATTAAGGAGGCGTGAGGACACTCTGCCTTCATTATCTGTCTGTGTAGAAATGGAAGGTTCATCTATTAATAATATTTGTCATGTGTTTAATGTAATCATTCCCTGTCAGCATTCATTTTTCTATATAAATGCATGTTATTGTTTTTAAACCAACCTTCCTGAGCAGACATGTTGTTGCTGCAGATGTTGGTAATAGCCAGTGTTCACACCATCTATGACTGCCATCTTTTGTGTCATAGTCATTCCCATGGATGGACAGGAGGTATTCCTCATCTGGTGTTAAAGGGATAGATGTTGGAGCCCCTCCCCCCATACTGGTACACATAACTGCTATCTGCCTTATTTTGCTTATACCATGTCCTACCATTTTGTTTGCAGTCTTCTTGCACTGTGTTAATTTTTGGTTTCAGCCAACAACTGCATTAATATCCAGCACAACTTGATTTGAGGTGTTTGTCGTCTCAGCTTGTATGGACAGCATTTACCAAACAGATGTTTACATTATGTCCTAAGGGCTACCATAAGGATGTGGTGCTTGTCATTGCTGAAATTGTCCTTTCTCTGCCTTAATCCCTTGTTCTACATCATTATTGCATATATAAATATGCCACAGTCATACACAAAACATTTGATGGAGTCATCAGTTTAAATGACACAATAATAATAGCATGTTATAAAAAGGGAGATGACACAAACCCTGTAATTATATACACATGAAAAATCTCACTTTAACCAAGTAAAGTTGTGCTATGGTAATTCATGCACTATCACAAATACATTCACAACAGTGAAGCAATCTGTTAACAGACTCATCCTTCCCCCAGCCTTTACCACTGCTTTCTATTCATAATACCATCACGTTTCACTCTTTACTGACACTCAGAAATTTCCAGTTGTTGAGCCAACAGAACATTTTTTACATTTTGGGTACTTCACATTTAAATCACTGCATATTTACAGTGTAGTCACAAGCACTAAATGACACAAGAATAAATAATTTTATGAGCAATCACAAATTATTTTCACTGGTTCTGTAATGATTTTACGGTTACAAATTATAGCTTTACAGTAGTCATTAAAGCCATTGTTATGTGCACATCAGATTAATAACACAAGCACTTCTTGAAATAAACTCACTAGTTTTACATCATTTCAATGTGTGTCATGTTAAATTAGAATATTTCTATTATTTTACCTTACTTTAAAAAGTCTGTGCTTTCCTAAGTTGTTTGCCACCTAATTTAAGTAATTGCAAGTTAGTATGGTGGTGTTAGACTATTTTATGTAAACTGAAGTCGAGTTTATATTTTGTATGCTGATTAGGCCATTTTATATTTATCTCTATGAATCACAGTTAGACGTGAACATATACTGCCACTTATACACTTAAATTGCTATTGGCTACTCATGAAAACAGCCTTGGCTTGGTGTGAACATGCTAGGGACAGTGTTGGAGTCAGCAGCAGTCTTCATCAGTCCCAGCATCCTGCAGGAACATATAGATAACTTCAGGTACGCTCATAGCTGAATATATTTAGAAAAAACAAAATGGAGTCATATGAGTGAGAGTTTCACATCCATAAAGTATAATATCTGCCAATCTAACATATCTGTCACATTTTCTCACCTCAAATCACTCAAAATTGAATAAAAGATGGTAATAACACACATAGGAATATTTATTTCTGTACCAACCCCCCAGCAAAAAAATAATAATTATAATAATACTGCTGCTCAATTGCATTGATAAATTATATTCAGGTGCGATATTCCAAAAACGGTAGCTAAGGCAATACCCAGCAATTGTAAGCAAACTAAACAAAAATTGCACTCTGCTTTTTATCTACAATATAAATGAAATGTGAATGTATTCCTTCAAAAATGTATGGGACAAAGCATTTTTGGTTAAACCAAACTTGCCAGTAATAACAAATACCTAGCCTAATACATTTTCTCTTCAGCTTTGTTTAGTTAAGGTGATGTTACACCCCAGATGGAGTGGTTGTAAACCTGTGAATCACAGCCCAGACCAATTTTGATTCTGAAACCTCAAATTATAATAGCACCTGTGAAGGAACAAAGCTGTTCCCCGAGCTGGCCAGATAAGGAAACTAAACTTATGGTCATACTTATTAGTGAGTCATACCTGGATAAGATCCAGGCATGCAGCCATGGTTCTGAAAGGAAAAAGCTAGCACCTGTAATCTCTGACAGCAATATCCAATTCCAGCCACCTGTGCCACCACAGGTAAGATGGCATACAGAAACGTAGGCCCAACCAACTGACTGAATAGGTTGTCCAGGTAGCAGTGAGAAGGCCAGATTTCTATACTAAATATTATTTTTGGTCATATTAAGTGTAGATTTAAAAATAAACAGGAAGGTTTTAAAATTGCAGACATTTGTGAGAAGAAATACATATGTATAATGTTATTATAATAATGCAAAAGAAAGCATGAACATATCTGTACACACAGAACTGCATCTTTATACAAATATATGGAATGTTTACAGTACACTCTCACTTAACCTGCACTCATGGGGATTAGTAGATGCCGATTAAGTGTAGTTTCTAGTTACTTGAGAGATGCTTTGTAATTTTTGATTGACTCAATCAAAAATCGCAAAGCAGAACCCCTTCTGACCACCACACCACCACAGACCCCTACCCCCTCAACGTCGGGGTCCTCCACTTCACCACAATCTAGCAATGGAAGCAGTTAGACTTTGTGGACTGGGAACTTTTTCTGGCAACCTCTTTAGTTCTTCTTTCATTATTCTTTCTCTTACACCCTCTTACCTATTTTCTACCCACAGTGTCCTCTTATATAAAAGATATTTGAAATAATGGGGGGAGGGGTTCTATCCTCTGCGAAAAACATTATGCCCCTCCTCTCCTACCTCATCCCACACAGCCCTCTTGATACATTCCTGCTGTGTCTCCCTCTTTGTTGTGTCTCACCTTTTTTAGTCTTTCCCATCTCTCCCTTTTCTATTCTTTAATGTAACCAACAAGGTGTCCACATAAGGATACAACTATCTAAAAAATTTTAAACCCCTTTATATTTTAAAAACATTAATAATAAAAGCTGCAGCATCCATTTCTTGCCTTAGGTCTTTGTAGAGCGACTGCACATAGCTGCATCTGACCGCAATATCAGAATACATTGGGAAGCAATACAAAGCCTGCATCTTTCATGTAGTACTTCAAATGTACTTAATGCTTTATTTTAGATACTTTATGCTTTTGCCATAAGTTGGCATGCTTTTCAAAATGCCTTTGCTTTACCTTATTCAGCTCAAATAGCCTGCTCTTAGCTTATTTGCATATGTGTGGCATAGTCTTGGGTCACTTTAATATGGTGAAGGTGTGTTTCCTTTAATAAAGGGTTTAATTTTTAGATTCTTACAGTAAGCATCCAACAAAAAATATTTCTTTCTTGAATATTTTATTAACAAAGTAAATGATTAACAAAAATAGGCAGGAAAACTGAGACTGTAATAAGTTATAAAAATTATAGTAGCAATTCATTGCTACTCTTTGATAGCATGTATCACATTTCACAAAATGTGGTTGGTAGTATGTTTAGTAGAATCAAACATCTTACTACTTAGTGACAGTCGTAATATCAGAGGATAGAGAAATAATTAATAGAAAGACTTTTCTGAGGATATCAGTTATATTGCATATGAGATGGTAATGGGTCTTCTCATTCCCCAAGGAAGATCTGATGATTCCTCCAAGTGGAATTTGGGCATAGGTTTCCTATATAGTTTAGATACTTCAGGGCTAAAAATATTTTAAGGAATAGCAAATTAAGAGATTTGTATGTTAAAAGGGAAAAGTCCTACTTTTGTTAAAAAGACAGATCACAATATAAAGGGTATTTTAAAATAAGGTCAAAAGATAGTCAATATTAAAGGCAACATGAGGACAACAAAGTGTTATAATTGCAATGTCTGTAGGTATGTTAATAATGCCCCTCACACATACTAGGCCAGTACCTCAAGGACATATCAACCACCTGGTTTGTTTATATGCTCATCGGAGTTTATAGTTTATTGTGCTGTCTGCCCTTTAGGTAATAGTTTTTACATTAGTAGAACACAAGATAATTAAAAGAACGAATACAGGAACACTTCAGAGATATTGAAGATAAGAATACAATTAATGCATTGTATAAGCATTCAGTAATATGCACTAGTTTGAGTTCAGTGCTTTAGACTTTGTAAAGGAAGATGTGAAGGGTGGAGTAAAGAAGATTTTTAGAATATTTTGAGTGCAAATGGCAAATTGCATTTGATGCTGCAAATGAATCTGGTCTAAACACAGCAATACATTTTAAAAAACTATTTAAAGATACTCATGTCTTTTATCTTTTAACTGTTTACTAATTGGAATAAATGTTTTTAATAAATTGTAAAAATGTATTTAAATGATGTTTATGGGAATTGATGTCAACTCCAGTCCATTGTGATATCTAGAGAGATGAAAGTCTTTATTATTCACTGTTTTGACTTTTTTTTCTTTTACTTTTGTGAATTCATATTTATTAAACATTTGAACTAACATGTTGGAATTTTGACTTCACTTGTTGAACAGTGATTTTTCCATTGTTTTGTGGAACATTGAATAATACTTGTAAAATGTCCATTTAGATTTCCCCACTGCACAATACTTTATATCTTACTTAGACTGATGGTTGCCTGATACAAATTACCTTTCCTGTTAAGCAGAGTGACACCTTTGCCTTCTTCAAGACTAACCCTGATGATGGGATGGATTCTGGTTCATCAGTGGGTTGACTTGCTTTTCCTTCTTGGAAGTGGGCTGACATCTTGAGGGTGGTATTTGAGAAGGTGCACATTGTATCCAGAATTATTTGCCTTGTTGTTGCTATGACTATTGGGGCAGAAGTATTATAGTCTTATATCTCAGTATGTAATTCATCGAATGCCATTTCTAAGTAGCAAGTATCAAACAGTCCCAACATATCACTGAGTGAAAAAACATGCATTTCCAAACATCAGTTGCTTGTTATGTGTGTGCACTGGGGGTGGGGGGGGGGTGGACCTTCTGTATTAACTTTTAAATGTAGCAAAGAAAAAGGATGTTGCATCTTAAGTAAAGTCCAGTTCATTGTTATACTAGAACTTCTGTTTTGGTAAGTTTGTTGTGGGGGAGCATCTCCCAGCAAATTATATTTTGAAAAGTCATCCAACTTCAAAGTGGATCAGCACAAAGAACTTTAATTCAGCTATAAGATCATAATGTGCATTTTTTTTCAGAGAACTGTGTTACTAGCTGGTTTTGATAGAAAGTGCTTTGCAAAATGCATTTCAGTGAACTGTGCTTCTATGAACTGACCCTTAGCTTTGACTATGCTACTTATGAGAACAATTCCATTGTACACGTATGTGAACAAGTCTATTGCAGTCATAAAGTGCCACAGTGAAGCTCCATACTTGGGGAAAAAGGAAACATATATAAATCCTTTCTGGTGTACGAAAGCTGCTTAACAAAGTGTTTAAGCACTTTTCTGCTCTGTTATTCTGCATTCTGTAGTCTTCCTCTAAAGCATAAGCATCAGCCACCACTGAGCAGAAGCTGAACACATTTAAAAGTTGTAATACCATTCACTCTGCCACAGTTTTTCTTTTTTGTGAAGCCTCAAAAACTTCATTTAAGTTTTTAAAAATGTCAAATGATTAAAGAAGCACTTTGCTTCTGAATGCTGTATGAGAGGCAGTGTTGTGTGTTTCTGCTATAACTTTCAAAACTTTAAAACACTTGGCTTGGGATTCAGAAAATTTTAAGTGAATGCTAAGTGAATATGTGTGACAAGCAGTCACATGCAGGGTGTGTGTGTGATTCAGAAAAACAGGCTCCGTGACATGGATAAGCCAAGCAACATAGTCAGGCATGGTATAAGCTATTGGCCATTTAGTGGCATGGTAATAAGTGGCATTACTAAAATAAGCCTCTTCATGTATGCAACAAGGCAAAACAAGATGGCAGAGTGATTCATAAACATATAAACATATAAATACATATGTAGTCGATTTTAACCTGGCCAAATTCTCAAGTTAAGATTAAGGTAATGGATAAATAATGCTAGGAATTACTAAAGCATTAGTAAATGTGTATCTACAAAATGCTGTCATTGCTGCTGCTGTACCTGCAGGTGCAAAATTTTGTTCTCAGATGTGCTGAGCAATTTGGTCATGTTTAAAATTTCTGGATTTGACAACACCAGCATTGTAGACTGGCACTATGTAGACAGGAACCCCATCCAAGAAACTGTGCAAATAATGTGTTGTCCTCATCTGCAGCTCCATAGTGGTTGTGGAGTACCTACCCCAATGGCTACTAGGGTATGCGTAGTTTAACATATATTAGTTATAGGGACCTTTCAGTGACCTACAGGGCCATAATGCAGGTACCTCAGGCATCTCCCTTGAGAATACTCCATCAATTTCTTAATGCTATGATGTAGCATGCAAGAGAGCATACATTTTTCCCATGTACCACAGAAGAGAGAGTCATCACCAGGATTTCTGTGATAGAGCCTGTTTCCCTCAGGAACTAGGGGCCACATACTCTACCCAAATTGATGTACGCACCCCACCTGATGAATTGAGAAGGAGGTTCATGAGCAGCAAAGGGTATCAGTTCATTAACTGCCAGGTAGTTTGTAATTCACCGGGTATACTCTACAATGTATCTTCAGCCCACCAAGGTAGTTATTATGGTTCCTACATATGGCACACCTGTGACCTCTACCAATGATTTAAAAGGGGTAACGTCCCACAGGGCCAGCTTGTTGGTAATGCCAGATATTTCCTCTCATGACACCTATAAGGAATCCACAAAATCAAACAGATCATGGATACAACCATTCCCTCTCATAAACCAAGAATATTATTGAGCATGCATTTAGGTTGCAGAAGGCACACTTTCACTGTCTGGATTCATTCAATGGCATCCTGCAGTATGACACTGAGATATGTGCAAAAATACTGCTAGTGTGTGCAGTGTTGTACAATGTAATACTTGGGAAGCAGTTAGAGCAGGGAGGCTGGGAAGACAAGGAGTCTGTGGAGGAGCTTGCTGCAAGTGATTATCGTGCCAGATGGAGATGGGCACAGTATGCCATGGCACTGTCAAAGAGACAGAAGCTAGCACATATTTTCAGGACATAGTTAAAAAGAGTAAAACAGATACACTACAGTAGAAATGATGCAGGCAGCCCAGGAAACAATTTAGCAAAGACAGGGTACAGTTGTCATCATTTGCACAGGTAGGGAAGGGAGCATAGTAGTGGACGTCATTCACACGGAAATCTGTGCATGCTGAAGATTATGAAAGAAGACATGCTTTTGTGACTCCTGTCAGATTTCTTTTGGGGGGGCTGTAATATGAATGTCTTTGGAAGGGCCGTGTCAGTAGAAATGTGTAATGTGCTGGGGGGGGGGGGGTGTAGTGATGTGAGTGTGGGTCTGTTGGGATACAGCCTTAGCAGTAGTTGCAGTACTGCAGTTCCATCTAATGGAGATGTCTATGGCATGCATAGCAGAGGTTTCAGCTTCCTGTGCATGCCCCTGTCCATGAGAGATGGTTCTGCCAGGAGATACAATGTTTGTACCAGGATCCTGGCTAAATGCTAGTGTGCTGCATGACCATGAGTGATGTCTGTTATGAGCTATGTCGCTTTAGTGATGGCCATGACCATGGGGAGATCCAGTCCTAGATGCAGACACCTCCACAACAGATGCAACCAGGAAAGTGCTAGCACTGCTGAAGTGGGATTGTGGTCATCCATGGCTATGATGATGGTCATCTGAGGATGCCCCCTCATCCATGGCATGCAAACCAGGGAAGATGCTGCATGTACCAGTGTGTGACTGTGTCCAAGCAATCCTGCATGTGAGGCATGTACTTTCATAGGTCATCATGCACACCCTGCATCATGCTCAGTATCTCTGCCAGGACTGTGGTCGTGCTAGCTTATGCTTCCATGATGGCCTTTCTCATATGCTGCATTCCAGCTACTGACACACTAACCTTAGGAAGAGATGGCAGTAACCATGTCTCCTGGGAGCACTATTACCCTGCCACCTATGTGGACTTCTCTGCCCTTGGGTGCTGGGGCAAATTCTGACATCAGTCTACTGGTGGCCAACACACTTCTCTGAGTGATAGTTCCCCCATTAATTAAATAGAAATAATATACTGCACAGAACTTACACGGCAAATAGACACATTTTGTCAGATACTAACAGATTCCATGAAAAGATTTTATGGTACGTCTGCTTTGTGGACAATATTTTTATGCTATGGAAAGCCAATTTAGAAGATCTAGAGAATTTTGTTACATGCATGCATGGTAGAACTGATTTCCTAAAATTCACTTTTAAATCCTCTTTGAATGAGATTGAATTCCTTGATGTACTGCTAATTAAATCTGATTTGAATCAATTATCCAGTAGTATTTTTAAGAAACCAACCAGGAAAAATGCACTTTTGCATAATAGATGTATGCACCCTAGACATATTCCTCGCAACACTTTGAAAGGACAGGTCTATACAGTGTTATGGCTACATAACAATGATATAGATGCACAGAAAGCATTTTATGAACTTAAGAAAGAGTTTTTAGACAGAGGCTATATGGCTAAAGATATAGACAGTGTCATTGATGGAGCATGGGCAGAAAGAACAGATAGATGTAAACCATATTTTAGCAGGGAAGATGCTGCATGTACCAGTGTGTGACTGTGTCCAAGCAATCCTGCATGTGAGGCATGTACTCTCATAGGTCATCATGCACACCCTGCATCACGCTCAGTATCTCTGGCCTAAAGCAGATGCCCTACGCTGACCGCCTTAAAAAAACTCCAGCTATACTCTGTCGCATATCGTCTACTCAGAGGCGATCTCTGCTTAACATACAAGGCCATGTCAAACCCAGAGCTGTTGGACATGCTACACTTAAAGAAATCCCAATCCCTCAGAGCTACACGCTCCAGGGATCTAAACCTTGTCATCACAATAAACAAAACATGCTGGAGGGATAGGTTCCTGACCCAGAGACTCCCCAGACTCTGGAATAGATTGCCCATACATGTCAAGCAGAGTGCCTCTTTGGACCTCTTCAAGAGGAACCTTGACAATTGGATGGGAGAAAGGAAATTCACCCCAGGGATCACGTCAGTCGCCCTGCTAGACAGGGGTCCAGGAAAGTAAATAATGTGGGAAGAAATAGCCAGGGAATTGTTATGGCTAGGCCTGTATAGGCCCTAGGGCTGATAGTCTAGTACCAACCTATGAACCTATGAACCTATGAACCAATAGAACACAATTGTTGGCATCTTCAGATTGTCAAATCCCCTGTACTGATACATTCAGGGTGGTTTTGCAATATTCTAGTGTTATAAATGAATATTGCGACATTATCAAGAAGAATTGGAACATTTTACATAATGCTTCTGAACTTAACGAACAAGGCAGGCAAAACACCCTCTTTTTCTTTCAGGAATAATATGTCCCTCAAACAACATCTTTGTAACAAAAATCTACATACAATTACTAAAAATAGCATGTCTGTCAGAATGGATACTTTTCCTTGTAGATGTTGTTCTGCATGTAAGTATATATATATATATATATATATATATATATATATATATATATACACAAATTCCCGGTATACACATCCCACATGCAATTTTATTATTAATGTAGATTAATATGCAGACTGCAAGACAGCCAATGTGGTATATTTCTCTTTTTGCCAGAAATGCCATGTGTTTTATGTAGGTAAAACTAACAGATTATTTAAAGATAGAATACAAGATCATATGAGGGACATCAATAATAAGAAAGAAAATAATGCACTAGCCACTCACATTTTGACTACTGATTAAACACATAATTTTAAATTCTTAGTTTTGCAGGTGATAGAAGCTATTGTTCGAGGAGGGGACATAGAAAATCGTATTGAGTTAGCTGAACCAAAATGGTTCCTCCTCCTCAATGGAGAAAAGTCTCCAGGACTTAATGGTGTTTCTTCTTTGAAACCATTTTTGAAAGCACGTCGATTAAAACATAAATAATTGTATGTATATTTATCATCATATGTCTCTCTTGCCCTATTTCTCCTTTTTAATTGATTTTTAATTGAATTTTTAAATATTCTTGATTATATATTTTTTCTTAGTTTTATAATGTATGTTGTTATATTCATCTGTTTTAAAGTGAATGCCTGCTATTATCTGTTGCCCTTTTAAGATTTACATAGATCTTTACTGTTTAATTATTTGATTATTAATTGACAACAGATGTATAAAAGGATTCCTGAATGCATCTTTTAACTGTGTGATGAAGTGACTGGTATGTCACGAAAGCACTCCCCTTTTATTTTATATTTTTTGAATAAATGTGTGTTTGCCGTGCAAGTTCTGTGCAGTATATTATTTCTATTTAATTACTCAGTTTGTTTTGCTGCACCGACTGATACCCTTCGTTCGTTCTTATTCTTTTACTTAGTTCCCCCATTAACCTGTCCTCCCTGTATGGTGTGGATAGCTTGGGTATCCACAGGCATAGAGAACAGCCTAGACAGTTATTATGGGAACAAATGTTTTGGTATATTGGCAAGCTAGAAGGGCATTAATGCCCATGCTTGAAATATTTGTATGTATGTATGTATGTGTCCACGGTCTGTGTAAGGGATGTGGTGGTCACATACCCTGTGTCAAACACACACTTTGCACCCTCTGACGGTGCTAGCTCATCCCAGCCATCATTATCAGAGGCTACTGATCCTACAACATCAGATGGAGGCATTTCTAGAGTGCTGGTGCTGGATGTCACATGTGAATACATCAAAACACAGAATATCAGTGCCAGAATTATAGGTGCAGCAAAGTTTCTAAATATTAACATGATTACTAAAAACACTTTCATTTCATAGCTTGTGCAGATGGCTGTGAAGGTTGAACTCCTGATGTAACTGTATACTGAAAATCAGACAGCTTTAATTAATTGGCCAGTGACTGAGGGTTGCAGAAAAGTATTCTTACCATTCAACAGATCAACATACCTGGGGCATCTGTGGTCAGTTTTATTTGTGGGTGGGCCATCAGTGCTTCAACATCCAGTACTGCACTGTGGGACTCTGCTGAGTTTCTGCTGCCTCTGAAAGAAATAAGGAACACATCTGTCTCTGTTAGATGTGTTTCAGTCCACAATCCCTCCAGTTGGTCTATGTTCCCATGCCAAGGGGTAAGCTCTTTGTTAGGCAGCACTGTGGTGTACAATGTCATAACTGTAATTTTGGCCACCATCCACAATGTCTTCTGCCACAACCCATGCCAGGCATGGTCCCAGTAGGTCTGGTCAAGTACATGCAGATCAAAGAGCTTTAGGCCATGGAGACAGATGACCTAGCATAATATTTCATTCTCTGCATCCAAGAACTTTGGTTTATGAGTGAATTTCTCAGCAGAAATACCAGAATAAGGTGTGTGCTTCTGCTTTTGCTGTTTTTTTATACATTGCTCTATAAATATGAAAAACATTTGAATTAGCTGTCTTGTTCCTGTGCGCCCCTGTCAAATCCATACACCACCAGCCCCACTCCCCTTTGTTCAGGTAACATGCTCTTTGTGTGTCTAAGAGTTATGTTTCTGTAGCCACACTCCTTATTTAAAGCCAGGCATACAAGCTTAATGGGAAAATATCCCCCACAAAACATTACCTATATCACTGCAAGTGACAAAATTATATTACTGTTTTTTTTTCTGAGGGTTAGAAATAGTTTTTCAGCTGATGTGTAATGTATACTGTCTATTCAATTGTATTACTATTATTATTGAAAATGTTTGCAATATGCTGGAGCTTTTCTCCCCGGCCTTTGATAAAACATTTTTTTTGAATAAACACAGTCATATAGACCTGTTAAACAAAAGAAAAATAAATAGATAAATAAAAATGTATACAACCAATACAATTATTTTCTGAAAGTTTTATCAGGAACCCAGCAAATTTTCTGACTTACTCTCTGAGTATGAGCTGCTAGTTGTGTTTCACATTTGGCCTAACAAGTCAATTAGCCTTGCAGTCCTCATCCTTTGAATAAACCTTCCCAACATACTGACAAATCTATATCTTATTATGCCCATAAGTTCCATAGCATTAAAAAGCAGCCCAACTTGAAAAGATAGACTCATAAAGTCTACTACCTGTCTTGTAAAATTAGAACTCTAGGTTTGCTTAATCAATTCTTCAGTTAATCAGCTTTCCCAGCATCCAGCCCTGGCTGCTCCACAGTTTCATCCATAGCACAGTGAGACAATCTACCTCCTGATGCACTTATATCATGCAGAGTCTCCCAGCTTGAGCACAATGATGCTAATTACAGCTCAACTCTATTGTTTTTGAACTGCTTACTGATTTGCACAAAGAACACACTTGCTAGCCATCATGCTGAAATCACCTCAATGCTATGCATGCACCCGGGTTCTGTGGACAGTAATGCACATGCTCAGTCCAGACCATGACTCTATGGGAGATCTTAATTCCATAACTAACCATCTATAAATAGAGTCACTGCAATGCCTAATTTTCTAGCAACATAGGGAGACAGGGCTGCCATGTTTTGTACCTTAAAGTGCCATCATAATAATAATATAGTACCTATATTAACTTATCCCACCATGCATTGCATAAGTAAGGTTCCCATCAATGCCCATTAGTGCATGGCAGATGAGACATGTGAGGCCTGTTTTGGGTGCCAGTTTTCTGCCATTTTTCACTGAGGGTCTTCATGATGAGACATCATGACTTGAGAAAGACAGGGTAGTGCTCCTTTTACAATGGAAAGGTGGTGTGTAGAGGTACCACAAATCTTTCTGTGCCTACTCCAACAGGAGTACAGCCAGATAATACTGCAGGAAGGCTATCATGGGCTTCAGTATAATTCTAAATCCTGAAAACAGTTAAGCCTGGACTGTCATCCATACCACTAGCATCCAATGCATAGGGGGACCATATTGTCACCAGTACAATGATATAAAATACAAGATACTGATCTCCTACACTGATAGGGGTATACAATTGAAAAGGGATCACTACCTATGTATTGTAAGAATAAGCTATCTATGTTCCACATATAACCTACCCACTGCATGCCATCTGCCGATATTACACAGTGATCTATTTCTCTCATTAGCCCCTAAAAGACATTGAAGTGAATACACAGCTGAACAGGAGAAGTCTGGAACACCTAAGACAGTAACATGGTGAGTATACTTGCTTCAGAATGTGCAGTGTGTAATGTCAACAGTGGTTGTGATTCATTTTCAAAATATATACCTTTCATCAATCACTGTCACCTCTGTAGTAACTGCCACAGGTGAGAGGTACCAGTCATATCAAATGACTATGTTCAGTCATCTATGTGGCATATAGGAATGAAGTCCTGAGTATGACCAGTTGACCTAGGTTAGATTAGTTGTTGAAATTTATATATATAACAGTGAAGACTCTAACCTTGCTGTGTCTTTTTCTAAATGGATTGTCCAGGTCACCTTTTTATCCTTTGGTTTGGATGTTATTTGAGATATTTTGCAGGTACCTTAAAATTTATGGACATCAAGTTTGATCTTAAGCTCTGAGTTTCAAAAAGTATAGCCAAACAATCATTTTATGCTGTATTTATGTATTCATATAAAGGGTGAAATACGGCATGTCTGCAGCTAATGGGGTTTGGCTTTATTGGCCAGAATGCACCAGTAAAGATGTAGAAAGTAAACATTGTGGGCATTCAGAAGCCATGTAGCTGAAAAACTCCATTCAGAAGCTGCTGGAATTACTCCTTCTACCTGTCTTTGATGTCCCATGGACTGGTGAGCAGATTGTTGATGGCATCCTTTACGAATGGTGTCTGATCTTCTTTATCTTTTTGTATTTACCTTACAAATGGATAGAGTTTCTTTCTGCTGTCTATTGAAGCTAGTAGAGTGTTTCTGATGTCTTATACTTGATATTGCAGCTGTTCTCTTAGCCTCCTTCATAGGATCATAGATCATAGGAAGTTACTAAGCTAATGGCCGTAGGGCCCTTACAAGCCTAGTTGAGTTCTACTCTTATTTCCATGATAGCGCCTATTGCTCCTGTCCAAGAGGGACACAGGTGAATCCTTGTTAGCTAAACAGTATTCCTTCATTGCCTGTTCCATCTTAACTATCTCCCACTTTTTCCTTTTGTTGATAACTTCTTGGACTTCTGTATTCTATCATCTTTCCTTATGTATTTTATTTCCATACCTGGCTCAGCCACATTCCTGTTTTACAGTTTCATACATGCTGTTTTGAGACACTCTTCTTCATCTCAACCTATTCCTGTTCTTTCTGAGGTACTAAATATCACTGCTGTGGAAGAAAATATTTTGTCTCTTATACATAAGTTTGAATCCCAAATTATAAAAAAAACAGTTTGATCAGTATATAAAACCAAGCCAAAAATGTGTCAGGTCATGAAAATTATGCCCTCAGTATGTATCCGCAAAGTTAAATGGCCTAACAGTTATAGCAGCAAACAACTCTAAAATTAATGCCAAGTGTCAGATTAGCCTTCCAGTTTCCAAAACTGCTTTCCTCTCTGTTTGGCACTGCTGCTGCCTGCTTAACATTGCAAAATGCGGTAGACATCATTGTTCAGTTTGTGCACTACCAGTAAAAGTGATAACATGCATTAGTGGGAAATCATTCTTAGCTATTGCTGTTCTCCCTGGAACTAGAATGGAAGCTGCCAAATTTAGGGCACAGAGGTGGGGTGTTGAGGAGTCCAGTATTTTCACTGAACTCCTTGTAAAGCACCACAGTTGAAGGCTTTTGCAAGGGAACTATACTGGCTCCCAGTACAAGTCTGAGGCTTGGAATAGTCTGGCCAAGGCTGTCTCCAGTATGACTGGCATCCCATGCCCTGAAGAACAGTATAGGCATCACTTTAATGACCTTAAAAGGTGCAAGAAGGATACACTCAACCAGTGGCTGGATAAGTTCAGGAATGGTAACTTCCCACAGTTGTGTAAGTTTACTGATAATGAGAATTTATAGTAGACAGAAAGCTGCATATAGGCACAACTGGTATGCATAATGCTCTTCTTTTATTCTCTTCTCTTTATTCCACAGCCAATGCAGAGATTACAGTGAATAGAGAGGCCCATGCTGAGCATCTAGAGAGACCGAGGGAAGCAAGGGATATGTAGGCAGCACAACTGAAGTATTATTTTAGCTTCTAAATTTATTTCTTTTCTATACAGTTGCAGCAAAGTAATTGTGTATATCCTAACTGTAAAAGCAAGCAGGCATGCTTCAATCTGTAGCACAAGCCAACTGGAGGAGTTAAGTCTAAGACTGTAGTCAGATATTGTGAGTTCAAATACCACAAGTGGCAAATATAAAATAGTAAAATCCTTTAAAATATTACATAAATTGATTTCTGAACAAGTGGATTAAATGCTTTGCTGTTAACTTAATCTATATATTTGGACCAAGCATATGTACAATATGTGCGCATTGCAAGGACTACTTTGAACAATCCTTAATTATAGTTTGTTGTTAAAAAGTAAGCTTAAATGTAAAAGTTCAAATGAAATACTTTATTATTGTGATAATGCACTGTATGTCACATATGATAGCACTAATTTTACCTCTTTTTTTCTGTCACCCCAACCCTTATTTCTATTTGTTTTCTTTCTGTATGTCATCAAAATGTTTCCATGTCATTCATCTCTGACAAATCACAAAATGCTTTACAGCACATGGAGGTAGGCCAACCCCAGTGCTTCAGCCTGTCTCTGCTCCATCAGCACAAGCACTGACACCCAGCACATCTGGGACCCAACCTGGCAGTATTACCTCTGGTCCCCCTGCACTACCTGCACCCTCAGGTTACACTATCCCAGCAGCTGGTGCTGTGGTCCTGTCCCCTCCTGGAGTACTGGCAGAGATGAGGATTTTATCACCCACTAGGAGATGCCAGGGTATGTGCGTAAGGTCATGCACAGCAACACTGGTACATGTCTATGCTAGCTGGAGAGGCCACTGTCCCTTATGGTCTGTAGGAAAAGATGTCAAGTACTCCAGCTAGCCAACAATGTAAGGGGACAGTGATGACAGTCCTGTGGGTGAGGACTATATTCTCACTGTCCTCAGGTCTGATGAACATAGGCATCTGTTGTCTCCTCCCTAACCCCAATCATAGTGTCCCCCAACCTGTCATGTTCCTCACCATCCCTGCATTTTGTCTTATTTGTCCCTTACCCAACATTCCTCACTTACTGAAATAAAAATTAAAAAAAATGGGCACCTGTCACACACACATAGACACACACACACACACACACACACACACACACACACACACACACACACACACACACACACACACAAACACACACAAACACACACACACAAAAAGTATCATCCCATACAGTGCTCTCCACTTTGCACATATGTCATCTTGACACACTTTATTC